>NC_058037.1:13370775-13555775 GCF_019176455.1 Solea senegalensis | reverse complement strand
ACTGAGACTTGAGATCAGTATCTTTTATTTAAACACGACAGCTACATGACACTCCTGCCCCAAATACCAAACATTTCTGCACAAGACACGTCGTGAAATGCGCCGGATGGCTTCCTGTCCCAGTGTCCCACTTCCTGCGCGTCCAAAGTGTGTCTGATCTCGTTGTCCTGTGTCTTATTTATGGGCTGTCTTGTTACTCTCCTCACTCAGGGAGCTCGGGGAGCTCCATCACAGATTGCTCTTTTATTTCCACCGTGGATGTGCGTGCTTCATTGGACACCCATAAGTGTATATGTGTGTGTGTGTGTGTGTGTGTGATGGAGAATAATGATTTTATGCCCGACAACAAAGTGTTCGAACCAGATTCAGCAGTTCATTATACTTCTCTTTTAACGGGGAAGGAGTCCCCCTCCCGGGCTTCATAAACACGCACACTAACTGGAGGGCACTTTTAATTAAAATACACTTGTTGCCGTCACACTGGCCTGTAACAGTCGTTTAAGAGAGACGTTAGTTCAGATAATTGTTTCGTTAATTGGCCACCGCGTCTGATGGAGAGCGTTAGGTTTGCTGCAGCAGCTTTTGTTTCTCTCTCTCTCTGCGTGTGTGCTCTTAATTGTTGGGAGCAGGCGGAGGTCATTTCACTTATGTGTGTTTGAACATGAGTTCATGCATTAACAAAATGTGTTGCTGGGTAAAAATGAGCACGGATAAAAAGAGAGTTATCGATTGGTCCCCTCTGTACATACGCAAGAGTATTGGGGCCACATGTAAAAAAATGTAATAAAACAGCATGAATTCTGGGATTATAGTCAGAATTCTGAGATTAAATAAAAGAAAATATTCTGAGATTAAATAAAAAGTCAGAATTCTGAGATTAAAGAAAAAAGTCGGGAATTCTGAGATTAAATAAAGGAACAATCAGAATTCTGAGATTAAAGAAAAAATGTTGAATTATTGGAGTAAAGAAAAAAAGTAATTCTCAGATTAAAGGAAAAGTCAAAATTCTGAGATTGAAGAAAAAGTAAATATTCTGAGATTAAAGAAAAATCAGGATTCTGAGATTAAAGAAAAAGTAAATATTCTGAGATTAAAGAAAAGTCAGGATTCTGATATTAAATAATTCAATGTGGCACTAATGCTCTTCCGTACCGTGCTGAACATGGAGCAGGGAATTCTGGTTTTTGAAGCTTTTTGAGTTTTTGTGCTTTGGCCAAAAAAGACACCGTTGCGTCTCAAAGTTTGACTGAGGAGAAGCGGATTCTTCCACGTCAGTGCTCATAGAGAAATGCTAAAAGACTCCCGTCAATGCATAAATGTAACAGGCCGGCAGTTGTGCCGTGCGTCCACTTGCTCTAGAAATGTCAACTGGGTTTAGAGGAGAAGCCGTAAAAGTGTATGAACCCTTTAATGTTTCATTCATGAGAGTTTATACGTGTAACTTCTGGCATATTATCATAAATGTTACCTCGCAAAAACAGCCGTTACGGTTTAAATGTGTGATTTCTAGCTGAATATGAACGTCAGCTGACGCCGGCATGTACGTCGTCTGCTTGATTTTGGCACAACACGTCTACACAAACTATGTGACTTGTAAATGCATTTGAACGGAGTCGTCGCTACAGCAGCTCCACTGTTGCTCACCTTGGGAAACGACACAGTGGAACATTCTCTCAGCAAATTCCAGTGATTTAACATTATTGAAATTCAACCATTCGAGCATCCTTTCCCCCGGCTTGGAGAAGCGCCTCGTATTCGGATGAGAGGGTGGAGGATGGATCTCCCTGAAAATGCTTTATCATCTATTTTCCAGTGAATGGTACCATCATTTATAAAATGGATGTCATGCTGTATTGAAGAAGACTTGAAACTTGAGATTGAGGCCATAAACTCTCAAGGAAAATGTTAACTGATGCTATAAATCTAGTGAAAGGAAGGATACATACAAATGGACTTCCTTTATTTCTTTCTCTTTTCTTTTTTTTTTGTTATCGCCCTCTGATGGCCTTACACGAGAATACAAGTTCCAGACGCTCCTGCGTCACTTTCTGTCCAGACGACGATCATGAAGACGTTCCCTCACTGAAGAATGACGAGGACTGAGACTCCCCGTCCTCTTTTTGTGCTGATTTTTTGTCTCTTTGTTTCCGCAGTGTTTCCTTGTCGAGCTGCACAGGGGGAGATAGTGAGAGCAGAGGGAGTTTTGTACAAACAGGAGCACGGGCGCGTTCGCAGTGCAGGCACAATGCTGCTTTGAGCTAAATGCAAACATCAGCAGGCTCGCGCCGTCGGTGACACCTTTCTATGAACGTGTGTGTGTGAATGTGAACGTCTTGTTTAGCAGGAAGTGTCTTCATGGAGCAGAATGTACAGGGGAGACGGTGACACTTTGAAGAACGTCAGAGGATCGTCGCGATGGAGGGCTTGAATTTCAAAGGTGATGTATGTGAGATATGCGCCACAGTGACCTTTAGTGTTAAAATGTTTACTGTAATCTCATTTGAAAAAGAAAAAACGCACACAAACTCATGCATCACTGTTGTAAACCTGGTAGTTTTCACATTTTTGCCATTTTAAGACAACATGACGACTACAGACAGACTTGTTTTACTTCTCCTCAGGTTGAGACATTTTTGAGAGGTACACCGAGGCTTCCTAGGCCTGGTATCTCTTTTAGCGCCTTTCCATTATATAGTGCTAGCACGGCTATGAAGATAATATGCTAATCTAATAAAGGACAAATTCCACGAAACCAAATAAATGTTTTATTTTTGCGTGATATGAGCGATATAATTGAAGCGATTACCTGACCGTACTCTTTATGAACAGTGAACGGAAGTCTGTCGACGTCACATTTTAGTATTTGTACTTTAGCTCATGCGGAACCTCGCTAGAGCAGGTACCCAAAAAAAGGACCAGGTACTACCGCAAATGGAAAAGAACACACAACCAAGTCATGCTAGAACTGTATAATAGAAATTGCCTCATTAGTATTTCATTGACTTTGCATTCATCTGCTCTCTGCCCGCTCCGCTGGCATCCCAAACGGAGCCAAAACATAAACATAATCTGAGGCTCACAAATGTGAATGTATTTAATTTATTTTATGAAATTGTTTTTTCTTAGTGACACATGGTTATCACCTTTAATTTTGACATCTTCAGGTTTTGTTGGATAAACTGTCATTTTCTGTCTGAAACAGTTTGCTTCTTAGATGGAGAAATAAATGAAGTCTGCTCCACTTGGGCCTCACTTGCTCTGGGTGTTGGTAGCATCATACCGTCCCTTGTTGTATAACAAAAAAAGAAGAAAACACTCATTTTGAGTGTGCAGCGCTTGTGTTTGACCTTGGAAAAGGTGCTTGAACCCAGAGTTTCATTGCGGTTCATGCTGTTGTTATGAACCTCATCACTACACTCCAACAACAGTGTTGATCTGAGCCACTTGTGTTGCCACAAGGACAATAACACATACAGGGTTTTCATGGGATTTTGACCAAAAGTGAGATTTCTGAAGCTTTTTTGTTGATTTTCATGGAAAAAAAACACGTGGATGCACGACTTTGGCATTTCTTTAACGTCCGTATAAGTGGAACTGTGGTGGAACTCATATTATGTCGAGATAAGTGGGCGCGCCATCGCCTTGTGGAATTCTAATCTCGTAAAGGGCAGCTGAATTAATTCTGACTGACTCATGAAAAAAAACCTGAGTGGAAATGGAAATTATTCTTGTAGTTTCTTGGCACGGCAGTAAGAACTGCGAGTCCACATCAAAGCTGAGAGGAGGAACTTGTGTGGTTTCGATTGCAAGGTATCAAACCTCCTCCTCCTCCAATCAGCCAAATTCATTGGAGATTTTTTTTAATCCCGCCTGTCGTGATGTGGACTCACTGAAACCCGAGTCTTTGGCACAGAGTGGAATTATCTCTCAGAAGAACATGGGCATTTTCTTTGGCACGCCTGCTCTCCTCGAAAGTGATCTCTGCCATCACTTCACTAAATTAGCTCTTCTAATACAGAGCTGACGCACCGGAGCAACGCAGTGTTATTTGTGAAACAGAGACCTGTGCAAAAAGAACCTCAATCATTTATACATACATTATCTAGATCACTGGTGTTTGAGGGACGCAGGTCGAACTGGAGACGATCCAAGCTGATGTTAGGTGAGAGGTCGTTTACACCATGGTCATATCGTCATGGTCATTCAAACAGAGAACCTTCTTGTTTTAAGGCATGGGTCACAAACAACCCAGGGGCCAATGAGTGTCCAGTCTGGTCATGAGGGGGTGGGTCATGTGAAAGAAAACTTAAAATCATGTCGCATTATAACGTATTAAGGATAATTATGATGCTATTTCACCGGATTTCAAAGTAAGTGTTTGTTATGATGGCGGAATGATCATAACAAACACTTTTTTGAGGTTGTGGCGTTGGTAACGCTGGGGAACTTTAGGGCAACTTTACGAGTTGGCGGAATGTTATTGGGGAACATTCTAGGAACCGAATGTGCAACCAAAAACTAACATTAGGGGAACGTTAGGAGAACTTTCCATATCAACCATGGGAAAACCTAGGGAGGAAACTTCAGGGAATCTTCCCTCAGCTAAAAAGTAACGTTCCCTGAAGGCTCTGGGAACCAGAAATTATTCGCAGGGCTCACAGCTTACAATAAAAAACTAAGTTTTTATAACGCAAATTGAAAAAAAATAACATATGGAAAACTGTAATAAAAAAACACATGCTCATAATTTTACGTTAAATACATTTAAAATAGTTCATATTATGATAAAAATATTGCTCACTGTTCATGACAATAACTAACTTAATCATACTTAGTATTATAGTCTGTTTATAATCTAGCTACAGGTGAAGGAGGAGGACGTATAACTTGATATTAATCCATGGAAATATATTAAAATCATCAAAGGTCTAACATTGGAAAAAAATGATCAAAATAATAAGTGAGGTGGTGGCAAAATGGAGGATAGATTTGTGGTACTGTGGTGAACCCAGGTTCCCTTAAAGCAGAGGTCTCAAACTTGTGGTCCGTGGCCCACATGTGACCCCTGATCTAATCTTAAGTGGTCCGTGGACCACAAGTTTGAGACCTCTGCTTCTTCTGCTCTCCAGTTTGCGACCAGATCACTTGTCTTTCATGGATTAACTCTGATTATCTGATGTGACTGTTAAACCACACTACTTAGTATGATTTACTTACACTAAGTGATGTATTATGCTCAGATTATTTTCTTTCAGGGCACAAATATGAGTCTATTCCAGTGATCGACACGATATTCATCAAACAGTTACATCAAGGTCATCACGCTGCAGGTATAACGACAAGTGATAAAAGGTAAAAACAGAATTCAAGTACCTGAACAATTGTTTTTGTGTGTGTCTTTGTGTGTGTCGAGCAGAACGCACTAACAATGGAGATTCATGAAGACCACAGCTGGTCTGAAGGCTCAGTGACATCGCACAGATAATGGAGCTGCAGTCACTCGACACTGAAGCCTCCTTTGTTGCGGCGCAGACAAAGCGCTTTGTGTTACCGTCGAGATGAAGATGAGTGTGTTCGGCACAGTAAAGTCTGGTGTCACAACAATGGCATATTTAAGCGCAGCAGTGAAGGGCGTGTGGAGAAGGTAATATTGTGATTGCGCGTGGTGACGTTTTCAGGGGTAATTGCAGTTTATTATTTCCAACCTGTACTTTCACTCATTACTCCGACCACATTAACCTAAGAAAAAAGCAGACATACACACACACTCAAAGCAAGTGTGCTCTTGATGAATGTTATTATAGTTAACTCGTTTTATACTGAATATGAAAGGTGTTGATGCTAATATGTGTCAGCGAGCATTTTTAAGTGGTTATATGGAAACCCCGACTCTTTTGAAGAGGGTTTACCCTGTGGATCATGTAATTAAGACAATGTCAGAATCTGAGTATTACGTCAAAGCTCAGTCGCCACCCTTAAGGAAATTCCAAAACACTGTTGGCATCTCTGTATGTGCGTAGACTTTTTCGTAGGTAATTCTTTGTCATACTCCAACCAGTTGCACTTGTCTGGCTCTGTGAGTGGAATGGTACGCATTTTTTTGCGTTTACATCAGGAATAGTACCGAATAACTCTTGAAGTACCAGAGTACCCTGCTGAAAAATCCAGTAGAATACCATTAAAAAAAAACATCGCTAAGGAGACGATCAAACGTGACTATCTAGAGGAAGTAAAAGTCGTAACAAGGTTTCCGTAGGTGAACCTGCGGAAGGATCATTACCGATAAAGCTACTGGTCCCATTAGAATGTAATACCATTAGAAAGCTACTGGTCCCAGTAGAATGTAATACCATTAGAAAGCTACTGGTTCCATTAGAATGCAATACCATTAGAAATCATTAGAAACAATTAGGAACCATTAGAAACCAGAAGAATATGCCTAATGGTTGCCTAATGGTTTCTCTGACTTTTTTAGCAGGGTAATGGTACGGTGCCGGATAGGTGGAGCTAGACCCACAATAGTCAGCTGATTGTGCGGCAGAAAAGCATCAGTCCCGTGCAACTGGTTCAACTGTTCAACGCCCGCAGGCAGTCTATTCTCAAACAAATTTGACCACTTGTTGAGACAGCTCCAGTCCAATCCAACTTTGTTTGTGAAGCACTTTAAAACAACCACAGTGAACCAAAGTGCTGAACAGAAGAATACATACAAGACACAATAAATAAAAGGCTCACAAGAGATGACAAGATACATCTGAAACAACTAAAAGACGAGCGACGGACGACCCAATGACCTCCACATAAAGTGCGTTACAGTAATCCAACTGAGCGGTGACAAAGGCGTGGATTAATGTTTATAAAGTGCTGGTGCGAAAAGAATTGACTTGGTTTTATGACGGCCCTGAAATTGTCAAACTTAAGATTGGAATCCATTTTTACTCCCAAGATTGGCTTGATATATTGGGCCAAAGGACCCAGATCTACAGGAGGGGGGTCCCAGTAGAAAGGACATGAGGAAGGTGAGGTAGAGACTGAAGAACCATATAACTGCCGTAACAAAAGAAAACACAGTCATGTAGCACTGATAACTTTGACCACATGTGTGAACTCGTTTGAACGCATCTGCCATTCGTTGGTGTGTAAAAGTTACGCACTTCAGCTTTAAAAGTCACTTTAACCAGACAGTGGACAGTGACATCACATTTTACAGTAACCTAATGGGTTGCATGTGTCGACAGGGCGTCTGCTCTACTGTACAGAACAAAGACTGATGTTCCCCTTTGAAACAGCCCCCTATCACTCTGCATGTGTCTGTGAGAAGCTCGCTGCAGCAGCAGCAGCAGCAGCAGCAGCAGCAGCGGTGGAGAAGAGAATCCTAGCTCCTGCTCCAGCTCCTGCTCCTGCACCACCTCCCCCTGCAGCTGTGATGACCATTAGCGTCTGGCTGAGGCTGCAGGAGATAACAGGTGATTTAAGGCCCTGTACCCCAACACAGCCAGAGAGAAATGGCCGGCTGCTGCTTATCTCCCCCTCCGCCATCCTCCACACACTTTTACATTAGGCTCTCCTATTCAGAACCATCTGTCTTCCCAGTCAGGGTTTGATAAAACCACCTGCATACCTCACGTAGCAGGAGGAGCTGGAGACTGAGGAGACACACACACACACACCCACACACACACACACACCGCCACTCCACCTGCATACTTATACACAGCAAATCAGAGGATCAACAACACTGCAACCGGGCTGAATACTTCATCCACTGACTTAGAGCCTGGGGGCGACACAGTGGGACTCGACAACGCGCAGCTGAGCAGCAGCACAGGAAAGCTACTGTACCTGGGTGTAAGCGAGAGACCCGAGCGTGTACATCACCTCTGGACTAATTGCAAATCAATGGTCTTGGTGAGATGAATGTGCCGGGGATAATAATCGCCTTGGGCAGCACTGCATCAACCATTCATGCACAGTGCCAAACACTAATCACAGCAGGTGCACCAATAAAAGCTCTGGAGATGTTATCATTTCTCCACAGAGGGAAAAAGAAACGGGGGTGGGGGGGCTTTATTTGACGGCGAGGGTTTTCTGCCCCTGAGCAGTGGAGTGACAATGACAGGAATATCATTCCCGCTGATTGCTCAGAAGGCTTTGGTGTGTCTATAGACTGGTGATTAAATGTTAATGCCTTAACATATTGGGCAGCCTCGAGCGGGAACGGCGAGATTATTGCATCTCTTTTGGGATGTGTGCATATACGTGAGGAAGTATTCCCGTCTTTAGGGCACAAAACAAACAACCCCCACACACACACACACACACACACACACACACACACACACTGCACCACCGCTTCATTTTAAACAAAGCTCAGTGACAATGTGGAGTAGGATGGATGTAAAGATAGAAATGTGGAGCAGGTTGTATAATTGCCTCGTGCTCGCTGACGGGAGACACTACGCGGGGAGTGACTGTCGTCCTCCAGCCTCAGCGTGGTAATTATGGTGTCTTTGTGTGACAGAGCAGCCCCAACGGCAGCTAAAGGACAGAGCGTTCTCTTGTGTCTGGACATTAAGTGAGAGGAAAAGAGATTCCTCTTTCTCTTCTCTCCCACCATCTCTGTTTCGCTTCGCCTCTGTTGTCGTCATCCGTCGTCCGTCTCTCCCCTGCGTGACCTTTCAACCTTTGTCAAAACCTGATGACCAAGCATGAGAGAAAGTGCCTGCGTGAGTGAGAATGCTGCGTGTAAAGCCATATGTTCTCGCTAATGGCAAATTATGGTCTTGAGGCCGTTTCAGCGCTGAGGAATACGTTATCATTTCTGTAAAAAGGTTCTCCTCTCATCTTAAGACCAATTAGACTCAATGGTCGGGGAAATCCATCCAGTAACTCATCTAAAGCCATGACACTGGTTTAAAGAAAGCATTGTGGTCATTTTAACCAAGTACTATGTGTGAAGAATGGAGCTGCGTCTCGCTTAACAGTCAATATAAATCAGGGGTCTCAGACTCAAGCTGAGCTGGGGGTCAATGAGTGTGCAATATTGTATCCATGATGATATTTCACAGAATTTTCCAACTAAAAGTGTTTGTTATGATATGGAACGATAGAAGTGCAAACCATTATCACACAGCACTCACAAAAATTTAATACAAGTTGAAACAAATGTTTGGAAACACAATTGCAAAACATTCACATCTTGAAAATTTGTTTTTTTGGAAAATGTACATCCCTCTTCCGTAAGCATTGTGGCTTTTCTTAATTTGTTTTGGGAATTTGCAAAAGTGTTTCATGTTTTTTTTCCTTTGTGTTGAAAAATATAAATTTGTCAAAAAAAAAATTGTTACAAAGTGTTTCACATTTTGTAAGAATGGTTTGCACTTACAGGCCACCTTAAAAAATTAAAACCGACGCTCATTTTTGTAACGCCTTAACTAATGGTGGGTATATTTTACCCGATATAATATATCTGAAACAAAAAATACACATCAGAATACATTCAAATAAAACAATACTTGGAAATGGAAAAAAAAAGAAATAATAACACCACAACTGTAATAAAAACTCTAAACATGCTCATATATATGTTTAATTTTACATTTGCAATACATTTCAAGGTGTTTTTTCATATAGGTATTATTATAATTATGATACAAATAATAGCCAACAATCATATTTAGTGTTATATTCTGTCTATAATGTAGCTACAGGTGGAGGATGAGAGACACTGTCTCTCAGCAACCACCTCCAAATGTCATTTGAATCAATCAAATATCATGTAATCAGACTGCAATTAGGATTAATGAGTGCAATAAGGCGGAGCGGTAATTTTCACCAGCTGATAACAATGACAATAACATGACACTGTTATTCACCGTGCTCATCAACTTAGTTTGAAGTTGGAAACATTATGAAGTTAAAACGTATAAGAAAAATAACATTGTCTATGTTTGTGTTCATCCCTCTCTTTCACTGTTGTTCTCCAATTCAATGGGAATCACAGTAAAATCCGCAAATTGATTAATGAGACGTAAATATTCCGTATTCAAATCACCTATGACACATCACAACACAGCAGAAGTGCCGTGACACCAAACAGCTCCCCTTTGTCTCTTTAATATGTAATACGCATCCTAGCCTGATGATGAACCTTCATTAAAGCTTCAACAAAAGTTTTTCATAATTCATTCTCAGCAATGCACCAACGCCTGAGGAAAAAAAAAATGTTTTAATTGCGATGTGTTCAACAGTCGAGGGAAAGAAGTGTCGTCTAGACCGGGGTCAGGGGAATCTGAGGCCCTGGGGCTGAAGGCTGTGAAAAAAATTATAATAAATACTATTAAAAGAGAAACTAAGAGACACAAAAAGACTCTCATGACCGGACGTTTACGGCAATAAAAGAAGGAGACTGTCTTCAGACTGTAGGCAAAGCACATCTGCATTCTTAACTGTCAGCATGGACCGAATGTAACTGACTCGTGGTTTGAGTAGTGAAACCCAATGCTGTGTTCACACTGGACGCGGCGCAAATGTGTCGTGTGACAAAGTGCTGACGCAACGACGCGATGGCCAATCAGCGATGAGATTCTCCGAATGACGTGGACACTCCCCAGCCCTTAGTTCTGGTGGGGGCTTGAACCCTACAAGCTGTACGACACTTTATCTCTTGTGGAAAACTTCCCGAAGTTTCCGAAGTTAACGGTGAAACTCGCCACATTGTGTCGCTGGTAAGTAATGTGACATCATCTGGAGAACTTCAACGCTGATAGGCTGATTTTTGTTGAACAATTTTCAACTTGAGCGTCAGACACGATGTGTGCGATAGACGTGACGGCCGTGCGTCGAGTCTGTGCATTGACATTGTCTGTAAAGTTGTCGCGCGGCATCCTGCGTGAACACAACATTAGAAGCAGGTAGCCACCAGGGGGCGACTCTGCTAGTTGCAAAAAGAATTGAGTTTGAGTGGCAGTCTATGGGAAAATGAGTCTCGTTTCAGTGTCAACATTTTCCTGATGAGTAAATCGTCAATCGATAGTTGAGGTTTTCATCAGAACACGATATCAGTTTTGAAAATAGACGATAATTTAGTTGACAGTTGGTCAGTCCAGGAATTTCTGGTCAAACTGCGAATCTACGTCCAATTTAACACAGTCTGTGGTGTCTAAAACAGCTAATCTGCATACATGGGTTGCTTTGGTAACGACATATATATGTATATATACAAACATATATACATATATACATGTATATGTATATATATATTTATATATACATATATATGTACATATATACATATATCTATGTTTGTGGTGTAGCTTTCAAACTCGGATACGAGGAAAACTGGAGGTGCATCATCTCGCCCTCCAAACAATTGCGCTGTCAAGTCGCAGCGAACAACTCGTCCATCACACGAGAGGAAGAGCTACCACCTCTAAACGTGCAGCGAATTAGATTTGGGCGAAAACAACAAATACAAATCAGATTTTGTCGGTGTTTTTTCTTTGTTTGTTAGCTTGTGTTTTTACCTAAGCATATTATTCACTTACAATTGAAAAAAGGCTCAGTTTTTCTGAATTAATGAGATCATTTTTCCTGATTTCTTTTTTAGGTCTGAATTTACAAGATTTTTTTCTTGGATCTGTTTTTCCTGAATGACAGAGATTTCAATCTTGACAGCTCAATTGTCCCAGTTGTTCAGTGTAATCCAGTTTTAATCTCTTTGCTTTGGGTTTGAGACATTGAGGGATTCTCCTGTCTTTAAGTAAAATTGATGGTATTGTTATAAGTTTGTCGACTTTACACAGACTGTGGTTCTTCAGACAGAAAGAAAACCCAGATCTGCTGGACTCTGGAATGTGTCTTAATGTAAATGAATATGGCAAACTTCACGAACATAACAGGGAAGCACCCTGAGAGCTTCTTGTTTAATGTTTTGAGGCAGAAAAAAAAAAAATTAAAAAAATTCATAAATTCAGACCCGAATACAAAAAATCGTAAATTTAGACCTAAAAAAACATTCTTGAATTCAGAGCCCAAAATAAATAAATCCAAATCTGGGAAAAGATCTAATTAGTTCAGAAAAACACAGCAAAAAAAGGAAAAATCCCTGAAAAATGATCTAATTGATTCAGAAAAACTGCCATGTTGTATCTTAAGTGAATGTAATACCACAGTTTTTCCTATGTAGACATTAAAAAACCCCAATTTGACTGAATATGGATTTGCTAAAGACAAAAAATAAGTTTGAACGTTGTCTGAACGAGGCCGACCACGCCCCCTGCAGGTGTCTCGCGCAGCTCGGGCTGTTTTGCCTGTCAGACAAATATCAGGGTAAAGGGAACTCACGCGCCGCTGTATTGCGTCATCACTAACAGGTGTCACTGGCGGCAAAGTCACTAGGTTTTTAAATGCCACGCGCACTTTTCAAAAGAACGACAATTGTGTGCACTTTGTTTCTGTTGGTGCGACCACGGTGATTAAAAGGTCGTCGGTAATTTTTACGACAGGAAACTTCCGGCTAAACAGGAACGGAAGACACAGAGTTACACAGGCAAGTGTTAGAAGAGTGTTTTCATAGAAAAGGTGGAGAATTTGTGAAGGAGACGCTTGTTGTTTTTGTTGTTGTTGTTGTTTAGCTAATGAGAGCAGACAAAGTCAACGTGGACCAAAGTGTCAAAGCAGCCATTTTGTGCGTGGGAATAAAGTCAAGTTATTATCATCTACCGTCTGACATCAGACCCTTATCTTCATCTCTGAAGAGAAGCAGTTGAAGCAAACATCGCATTAAAGAGGTAAGTCTGCGTCTTGTTTTGTCCTCAAACCAAAGCCATTCAGTTTTAATGATGTGTTTGTTATTTTGGGGCTAAAAGGGCTGAACTGTTAGAGAAACTGAAAATATCATAGTTATAGAAGAACTGGTCAGGATATCGAAAACAAAATCCTCCGGATACTTTGTTTGGCTCTTATGATCAGAGGTGGAGGATTTGTTTAGCTAACGTTGCTTGACCAGAAAGTATTCACATTAAAGAAGCTGAGAAATCAGAGAAACTTGTTTTAATTATTTAACACTCAAATCTATTAATAATCAATCCATTGAATAATTGTTGCGGCAATTCAAGTGTAGATGTGTTGTACCCACAGCATTATTATAAACTCAGCAACTCATCCACTTAATATTTTTTGTATGATATTCAAACACTGTCAAGAATGCCAAACTCCTTGTGGCACCAGAGAAAAACCAAAGTCATAAAGGAGCTATGACTCCAAGTGTCTGTAGTTACATTCTGATGCCAGCAAGAATTGTTGTAAAATCTCATGGACAAATATACTAACAAGTGTCCAGTTGACATTTCTGTCTGCAAAGTGATGTCTCTGTCTCTGGCTAAAAAGGATCACAGCTCCAGTGGCTGCAGCTCTCAGGCCATAATCCTGTACTGTACTCTAACGTTATTTTACATGTCCTGTACATTTGTCTCTGCCTCAGATGAATAATGCAGCAAAGCAAAAAATTCAAATGCCACAGCTTGAGATGTGAAGCAAATGTCTTTTCATTAACACATGGGGTGAAAGATGGATCATCGCTCGAGTCGTTACGGTGTCCAGCTCGTTCAGCAACAACTTTCAGTCTCATTGATCACAAGCACCTGCGTTAAGAATGTGTGCGTGTCAATAATTTATTTCCTTGTTCTGCTCGGTGATGGTGATTTGGCCTGACAAAGATCTGTAGTAGATCAAAACGTTGCTCGGTTAAAAGAGCTTGAAGTCTGCAGTCGTCCGTCTCTCTCTCCCTTGGAGGACGATTCAATATGTATCTAGACACACAGGCTACAATTTAGAGCAGACGCTTTTTATTATGGAACTATTTAATCAGACCGGTGATTTAGTGCAATAGATTTGTTGTAAAAAGGGTTCCACATATAGATGTTTCTGTTTTGATTACTTTATAACCCATTACAGATTTATATCAGTTACTTTTTTTTAAAACCCCCAACTTGAAGGTGTTCGTACAGCACACTGGAGTTTTGTCTGATTTTTAATCCCCATGGTTCTCAAACTGTGGTACGTCGAGCATCCTCTGGTGGTACTGAGAGGAAAATCAGAAATACAGAAAATGAACAAACAATATAATAGTAATAATAATAATTAGAGTCACCTTCCCTCTCGCTCCATCTTAATCTAATGTCCATACACCAGTGTGTGAAGTATATGTGAGGAAGAGGAGGATGATGAGCAAGCAAAGTATCGTACTGGGAGTAAATCTGACTCCTCTTTGCTCGGTCTATTTACACTGCTGTATTTTAACGTTGGTGATAATGATGTTACTTCAAAAGCTCAATATTTTCTCAAATGGTACTTGGTATAAAACGTTTGAGAACCACTGTTCTAATCCATTGTTGTCAACAGAAGAATTTTACATAAGTTACTTCGTTTATCACTTTATTTTTCTCTTTTCTTTTCAAGTGTGAGTTCAGCTATTTAGAAAGAAGTAACTCTGAGGCTTTGCATTTCATGATCTAAGAAAGCCGAACATGTCGCCTCGTATCTCCATCCCTGTAAGGTTGTTTTGCGAGGAACCTGGTGTCTTCTCCTCTGAGATGTGAGCGTGTATTCATGACTGTTGAATCTTGATGTCCCCACCTATAATTCCCCCATGCAGATAGGGGTTGTGCTGGAGTCTGACGTCTGGATTAGACATGCTCTTCGATTACTGCCCCAAGCTCCAGTCTCCCTGTGATGACGACCTCTTTCTTGACCCCGCTTCTTAACCCGCTTCACTGTTGTCCTGCCTAGTGGGTAAACTATTAATTATTTCCACAAACTCAAAGGCTTCCATTGTTAATTTAAAACTAATGTACATCATTAACATTTCATGGGCTTTAATGGTGATAATTTACCATGTAAATATTGTTGTTTTTTTTATTATTATTTATTTAAGGAAAGGGACAATGCATATTAATAAACATTGAAATGTAAATATGCCAGGTTGTTGCCTGAGGCTAATTTCCTCCTGTAGTCCCTTGGCAGGTTGATGTTACAAGGAATAAAAACAAAACTACATTCAGACAAGCAAGAACATAGGGATGTAAGAGATCACAAAAATACAACAGTGACATAAAAAAAGGATGTATATATAATGTTTATATATATATATATATATATATATATATATATATATATATATATACATATATACAAATAAACAAAAAACAACTCATAATAAAGTACCAGTGTCATTGGATGATTTGTGGTTTGTTTTGGATTAGATTAGAATTTATTTTTGCACACATGACAATAAGTGATAGTGAATTTGTCCTCTGCATTTAACCTCCAGTAGTGAACACACAAGCCGGGTGCAAGACAAGGAGCAGTGGACAGCACTGCAATGGCCGATTGACTTCCTTGCTCAGGGGCACCCCAGCCCTTGGCCCGTCTTGGGATTGAACCCATGACCTTCCAGGTATGAGCCCAATTCCTTTTTAAAAGACCAGTCAATCATTACATACGTTCCCATTATAGAAAATTTAAAGTGCTCTGTTGCACAAAGCCCTTTGGTATTATTGCACACTGCTCGATTGCACCTTTTTTTTTTTTGAAATTACCATAGGTAAAATATGATACACAGTTAAAAATGGCACTCTTGTTAAATCACAATATTTATATCCTGAATGGCACAACTGTTGTGAAGTTACAATAAAAAAAAAGTTTTTATACAGCAAAATACTGACAAATCACAGTAATAGTCCTATATGGCATTACTTCCTTGAAGTTACAGTTAAATCCAGTATTTATACAGAAATATACTATGCCGTTTTAATTGCAGTAATAAATAGGGTGAGATAATTACTATGAAGTTACATTAAAATACAGCATTTATACAGGGCAAACTGCGAAATGACGGTAAGAAGATGAAGTTCGGGACGAGCATTCATCATGAAAAGTGAAAATAATAATAATGATAACTTAAATTAGTCCTCTTTTCTGTGCAATAAGTTTTATTTTCTGTATAATTTTTACACTCAGCATTGCTGCATTTGTGCATATCTTGCTCAAATGCATTTCACAGGGTTAGGGTTTACACATGGTATCACATGGTTGAGTTTACACATTTACAGTATGTCTTTTCTCTTTTATGACTTGATAAAATGTCACGTTGCCTCTTTTCTTGTTATTATCACTGCCTTTCATCTCATCCCTCGATCCCTCCGAGTCGTCTATTGTTAGCCTCGCGACTCTCGCACGCTGGCTCGTATTTCACGCCGTCCTGTGACAGTGTTTCCGAGATCGATGGCTGCTTTTGCTCCCCTTTTGTGAACGCCGTTGAAAGGGCACCTAGTATATAACTTGCTGTTATGTTCTCGCTGTGCTATAATTTCACTCCTGACACACATTACAGTCGGGATCAATCCACATTTCAGCCAGAGTGGTTCCCCCGTAAATCAAAAGGTTTAACCCAAAATGTTCTATCGATTCATGCAACATTTGTGCCTGTTGAATTTAGAGCAAAGACAGTAAATTAGCCTCTCTCACTCTCTCATGTGATGCTCATGGAGTTTTTCATTTTTCCCCTCCCTTTTGCCCTCGTTCAAATCAGTGAGACCTCTGCAGCCGCCGCTGTCGCCCTCTCTCAGCATGGCAGTGGGGGTGAAATTATGAGCAAGTATTTATTACGATGCCTGAGCACACTGTTCATCAGATGCACAGTGGGGGGTGATTTCACTTCACAACTTTAGTGAAAAATTCAGGTTATTCGTATCATCCCAGCCATTTGCCAATTTACTTATCATAACACTTTACTTAACATATCTGCAGTTCCCCCCCACATGCAAACAAGCTCCCTCACTAATCACAGTCTGCTCATGAAGAGGCTGATTGTATTGCTTTATGCATTATGATATACAACTTAGGGCTGCAATTATTCGAAACCTGTGTGGGACTTTATTGATCCCACACTAGGGAAATGCACATGTTGCAGCAGTTAAAGGACAGATAATAGAAATACAACACAATTTAATAGAAATAGAGCAAAAAAAACCAATAAATTAGAACAAAATTATAGTGCAAAGTATAAACTAAGACAAACGAAAAATGATTCTATATAAAATAAATACATTCTCTTTTGCATGGTGAATTGGCTGCTTCTGCCTTGTATAGCATGAATATGTCGCTGTGACAGCTACATTTAGTCACTGCAGGGTGGGAAAATTCTCACAAACTCCCGAGAACTGACGATGTTAAGAATCACTCTCACGTCAGCAAGACAGTTTTGGAATCTAACTAAAATGTCACACTGCTCCTTCCTTTTTCCCGTCACTGTACAGCACTGTTATACTGACACGACTTTGACAACTTCACTGACTGTTGCCCTTCTTTTGGTCTCGAAATAACACAGGTGATAGTGCTGCTAAATTTGTCTCGTCCCCCCCCATCTGCTGATTACAGATGCAAACACTTCAGGCGAGTTGTTTTTTTCTTTGGTGACATTAGACATTATAGTTAATCAAACTTGTCCTGTTTTGTACTGTGTTACAAAAAACTGAAAAAAATAGTAAAGCACGTTATTATTTCTTGAATAAGATGTAAAATTATAGTTATTTACTTAGTTTTAGTGGTTGAATGTTATGCTTGATTCATTTCTGACTTCTCAGAGAAGAAGCCCAGTGAGCCGACTCAAAAATAACAATAACATAAAATGTTAAGTGTATGTATGTTTCCTTGTTTTTATAACAGGTGGTCAAATACATTTGTTAAGCGCTGTATATTGTGTAAAGGGTTGACATCTGTAAATGGAGCTCATTGTAAAACAGTCGAGCTAAATACTGGGTGTTTTCATTTTAAAAACCGTTACGATATTCTACCCGACCCATCTAATGTGTCTGTAAACGCTGCAACATCCACTGTTTCTGTGGACGTGATGAATGTTTCATGAGTTTCTAATGACTCCCCTGACCTGCAGGTTTAACGAGGGAAAACACTAATGAGTGTTTGTGTTCACGTCTCTGCTTGTGACATACAGTTTTCAAAGCAGGACCCCATTTTTTTTTAATAGCATTACTCATGTTGTATTTTGCAGAACAACAGACATAAAGCACAGCAAGGCTGTAGACTGTAATCATACATAATGTATTCAACAGTTCAGCTTCAATAATGAGATGCAGGCAGAGCATTACTGTACAGGACTGTGTCTTCTGGTTGTCACGGGATGAACTTGAGGCTTTTTTTCATCCCGGGAATGCTGAGCAGGCATGTTCATTTGCATACTTCTTGTTTTTTTTCCCCCTCTTCCCTATCTCAGCTCTGCCTCACAGTAAGGTTCGATTACCCGTGTGGGAGATGTCCAGTGCAGCCACCGTGCTCCGCTGTCCGTTAGCTTCACTTGGGCAAATCAATGTCAAATTTGTTGCTTAAAAGCACCTCAGCAGCAGTTAGTGCAGTGAGGTAGAGCCTTGTTCCTTCTCTGACATGTTTTTCCCCAGCTGGTCTAAAGAAGCCAAGAATGGTTTGTCTTGCCCGTGGGGTTGAACAAGACAGAGTAAGCCTCAGCCTTCTTCTGGATTAATAATGCAGTGAAACTATTCAGTCTCCCCGGCTAATCCAAGCCCCTGTGAGCACTGCAGTGTGTATGTCGCCCCATGTAAAGGCTTCTCCTGCGGGGCCTTGTGAGCCATCCTGTGTGAGCTCTGGCGCGGTTGTGGTTTTCTTAACCACATTTTGGAACCAAGCAGCACGTTCATATTAAAAAAATAAATTGGTTCGCAATCTGAAAAGTTGACTTCCAGCAGGATCTAAAAAAATATACTATAATACAATGTAAGCTTTAGATGGTAGGAGAAGGAGGAAGAACAGACTGGTAAAAATGGCAAAAAGGAAAGGAAAGAACATGTTTTACATAACAAAGTCAAAGCCGGGACAAATAACCTGAAATATGTTCAACTTTGGCGAAAAATTGCATTGGCGCGATGACCAATCAGCGCTGAGATTTTCCCGATGATGTCACGTACTTGTCGGCGGGCAGAACTTATCATTTTTTGTGTGTGGGCTGATATTAGCCATGGTTGATGGTGAAAACAAAAGAAATGCCCTTGACTACAGCCAAAGTATTCCGACTTCTGCAACACAAAAATGCACTACAGTGATAAAGTGATCTGTTGTGAATGCAGCATAATACAGACAAGACTCTACCTCACTGCAACTGCTGCTGAGATCATTTTAAGTGAGACCACTGCATGTTCTTTTTGGATAATGTAAATGCACTAGACGTTAGTGTTGTTGTTTTTTTATAGATATTTTAGCACAGTAATGTTACAGATTATATCTTTACCTGATGTGAAAGCAGGCTGGTTTGCTGAGATAGGATAGCTGCCTGTGCCTGCCTAACGTGGTGCTCAAATTCACAACATGGTGCTAAAATCCCATTCTAGATGTGCCCAAAAGAGCTGCTGCTCTATCTGCTGCGTGTCACAGCTTGAGTGAAGGCCTGCCACACAAGGGTGCCATGATCAATATTCCTGAGTGCCTGCCAAGCCCCCGGTGAGATGAAGTTAGGACAGATCTTATCTGCTGTGTGTGTTTATTGGAGGGTGCTTGTGAGTAAGCTAGAAAAAGTAAGAATAAAGACAGATAAAAGTGAGAATTAATCGCAGAGAGAGAGAGAGAGAGAGAGAGAGGGATTTTGACACCGATTGAACAGCTGGGTTCCATTGAGGATAAATATAACGAGATGCACTTTGAATATTTAATACAAAGCAAAAGGTTCTTGCTCCTTGTGGATAGATGAGCTCGCTCGGATCCTGGGAGACAAAGTAGACAAAGTAGGAGACGGAGATGGAACTCGGCAGGTCTTACCCTTTATCCAGCTGCCTCTGGCATAACCGCATGTGTAACTGGTTAATGGAACATTTATATTTTACATTTATTCATCATGGAATTAATTTTCATATGGTCTAACGTAGAATACAGTGGCGATCCTACATGAGCATCAATTACATATGAAATACAAACCTGGAAAAGGCCCTGCATTGACTTTTAATTCTAAAAACAGTTCTTTGATCATAATGTTAGTTATTATTTGTGCATATCTATGATAACTAAAACTGCATCAAGCAGATTTGTGCAAATGCAGGGTGAACGCAATAAGTAATAAGAATAGAGACAAATGTAAAACACATATTCTGTATTAAATTTGTATCCATACAATTTTTATACTTTTTTTTGAGCACATAAATATGATAACATCACAACATGATGTATACACCAAACAATAAATAATCTAATAATACAATACATGGTGGTTCCATTTTTTTTGAATAATTAAGAATAGATATTGTGTGCATATTTACATATCTGTTTAAACTTTGAGTGAACTTAGCACCAGCGAGGATTCACTCCAGAGATTTTTTTTTACCCTGTATAATATAGATATCGAGTGCACTCAAGGTTTAAAGGAAACCCTTAGGCAACTGCATTTCACTCAACACATATTGGCTCAGTGTAAATAGGTTGTCTTGACCAACAACAATCCTGATAGTCTCATGAATTTCTAACCGCAGGTTGTGACCTTTTGAGCCTTAAAGACAAAAACGGGTTTGCGAGGATTTGTTGCTGCACATCGAGTGAGAAATTAATTTGACCTTTGGAGACTTTTTTTTTTGTTTAACATGTCAAACTGAACCATTCTGTTTCCAAATGGTGAGTGATTTGTTAACTCTCCTTTAATATCTCTGATATCTCTCCACCAAAGGAAAGACGTGTCCTTGAATTCACTGCACATTTACATAAATTATTCACATGATTTAGAGGCTCAGTAAATCTGCATGTCTTTGCACTTTTGCTGGGTCATTGTTTACCCTTTATTTGAACTAACTGTAGACAAATTATGAGGGATGCTCGATAACATCCCGACAAATTATGTAATTTTAAAGGACTAGGCCAATGTGTTCTTGCCAGTGAATGAGAACATAAACACTTCTCGGCTAAATAAATGTGTAAATAAGTACTATAAGGAACGAGGAAAAAACAGTTGGAAGAAGAAAGCTATTCTGATGTGACAATAAAAAGATGAATAAAATAAATGAATAAAAAAGATGGCTGAAATTCTTGGGATAGATGAGTTCAGGGTCAGTGTTTTGTGTCACGTATGAAGTTTCTCGCAGACCGGTTAATTTATGGCAAATTTACACTTCCTGTTTCGTGGCAATTGGTCGAAATTTGTCACTAGTACCAAGTGATGTGTTTTTTTGTATGTTGGCGCTCAGACGAGTTTGTTCATTTAGGAAACGCGAAATTTAAAATGGCCAACTTCCTGTTGAGTCAAAGCCATGGGCCCAAATGACATCCTCTTGGGCTGCGACATTTTTTTTCGTGAAACTTGGTGCAACTTAGTTGTGGCTTTGTCCTACTGGGGTTCACCTTTGATGACCACTTTCACTTTCACCCTTATTTTATAAAAGTTTCACCAGTTCTTATGTGCGTGCCAGTTTTTGTCCATTTTCACTGTTTAGTGCCTGACAAATGTGATCCACTGTAAGTGCTCGGGTCCTAAAAATCCACTTAAGGACTCGGTGTAAATGGCAGGAGATAAGAAAAGAGGAAATCTTACCTTTCTTATCTAGAAATGTAGAGACAGAGGTCGCGTCCTCAAATCCAGGGATTCTCTACTTCAGCCTCTGGTCAGAAAAGTTGATGGGACAGCACTAAAGTCTGTTTGTGCTGAAACTGCTACGAGGATGTCTCTTACACCAAAAATTTGAACTCGCGCTGAGTGGAAATCCTGGCAATCTGATGGATTATCATCCTTTTATTGTAAATTTCACCTGCGGTGCTGGGAATCCAGTGGCATCCATTCTCATTTCTTACACATAATCTAAAGTGAATGGGCTTCTGCTTCCCTCTGCCGCTCTGTGCCTCGCTGCCATTAGTGACTAACAGAATCATATTTCTTCCCGATGGTTTATGGGGATTTATGTTAAAAAACGTTTTAATTTCCATTTTTCCTTGTGTCTCAAGAAGCTGCTTTATATGGATTTGGTTCATACAGACACACTGATCAAATAAATCAAATAAATCAAAAAAGTATTACAAGCACAATCCTAAGCTTTTTTTTAATGCATGTTTATGTTTTTCCTTTTTTAATGAATAACTTAATGCTCAAAAATGAAAAAGGACAAAGCCTATAAACACATTATTTTCTAGTAAATGTTGTTCCATAGCCAATTTTCATGCAGTGTCTCCATAAAGTAGAAATTTAGTTGCAATTAAAGTGCCCATATTTTCTTTTCTCTCTTCAGTCTACATGAAAAAAAGATAATTCAAATATGATTCTAATGATACAGTTTAGTGTTTGAACTCTGCAGTAGTTACTCTGCACTGAGAGTGTGTTTGCTTTGGTTTTTATTTGCACATCGACAGCAGGCAAAAGAGAGATACGCAGGGGAAGTGATGAGAGGTTTGAAATCCACATCTCTAATTGTGTCAAACACTGATCAAATCAGTACCTCGGGCCCACAGTGCCACAGCATAAAATACAGCAATTTAAACTAAAGTAGGAGAAATAAAGACAACATAAGGCTACACTGCTCATTACACACCAGAGAAAAACGTTGCATTAACAAGTTAAGAGTTGACCTCCATCTGATAAAGAACTCTTTAATAATTACAAACACAATATTGATTAACAACACTTAAACGGTCCTTCTCTCCCATCTGCATTTTGTGTCTGCACTGCCGTACACTTTTTACCGTTTGAAATGAAAATACTTGAATTAACAAAACTAAATAAGTAGTAAATTCGCACTACATTTGTCAAGTTTCTGAGAATAAAAATGTGTCAACCTTTAATAAATAAGTAATTATCGGCAGATGCCAAGTCACCTCCTGTGTATTGGACATTTTTATGGGATATCTAACTCACAGACAGCCTGTCAGCATTATCAGCCTCAGGTGCACTTTGCCTGTAAGGCATTTTAAAACATCTTTGTCCAATTTTTATATATTCCATCCAGTCTGAGATCATTTACTGTGGACTAAAAATGTGTTAACAAAAATGTCCTTTAAATGGGCCTCTGCATTCATTAAAGCAGTGTTGTGTAACAGAGGTCATGGGGTTTGTTTTTACATGAGATGCTATCTTTGTGGTTTCAGGACACATTAGATGGTTTGTTATTTAATGGACTCTCAAATGTGAAGATCAGGGTCCATAATAAATGAATGAATAAATGAAGAAACATCTACATACAGGATAAATTCAGTCTTTATTTATGTAGCACCTTTTATAGTCTTGATTTCAGAAATGCTTTACATTACAGTGAACTCGGGGTAAAGTGTTTTGCCCAGGGACAATTTGGCCTGTAGACTAGCAGATTGAACCCCACAACATTCTGGTTGACAGACGACCTGCTCTAACCCACCCACATTAGTAAAATATTTTTTTTATTTAAAAAGGTGACACATCTACAACTAAGAAACCTTAGAAACCTGTTGGTTTTCCATCCTCCCTTTTTCTTAAGCCACATTCTCTGAGAGGAGTAACGCAAACCTTACACAGGATTAATGATATTATCATAGCAATTTCTCTCTTCCATCAAATAGATTTGGATAATCCCCGCCCCTCGCCCACACAAACAACATTTATTATTCCACAAAAGGTCACAACACAGATTTGGTGAAGAACCAGAAATTCTTCCGCACACTGCTTTTCAGATGCTTTGTTGTTGTTGCGACTGCCTGCTCAGGAAGATGGTTTAGTTTCCTTTTGTCCTGCATTTTTTAAACAGTTTGTATTTATATATTGCTTTTCTAGTCTTGATGACCACTCAAACACTACAGTTTTGCCATTCACCCACACTTTCATATACTGAGCACTGAGCTACCTTGTTGGCTCAGACGTTAACTCAGTTCTAAGATCAACTTAACATCCCCATCTTCATTTGCTGAGTGATTCTAAGTGGATGTAAGGTCTGCACTCACTGCTGGATCACATGTTTATCACTTCAGAGGATGTGATGGGCTTCTAGGCTGTATATTTTGAGCATTAAACGTTTGACTTTGACCCCTCTGCCCAAGTCTGATTGAAAAGTGATAGCCCTAATGTGTAATACGTACAGAGGAAGATAAATGGAAGACGGGGCATCCTCTGCTTGTGTTTCTCTTTGTGAGGCGACTGATGACACTTTGACAAACTAGGTCAGAGAGCAAATTGACTTTGGCCCAGAGTGCTGATGCAGAAATACATTAAGCCACCTCTTATAATGGCCGCCACAGTCTGTCTGAAGAAAGGTCATCAGAGGAAAGAAAAGGAAACAGAAAGCCACACAGTGCCAGTGGTAATATTTGATATTAATGAGAATTTGCTAAGAATTCTGTTCCATATTAAGCTAAAAGTGCATTTATTTGAACTCAGAGTGATATGAAATGCATAGAAAATATTGAAGTATAGACTAATTTTCTGTCATATTTACAACATCAACAGCTAATCTGATATTTTAATTGGTGCATTCGCCAGAGAGTTGATGGGGAAATTGAGATAAATTCAACGACATGAAAACCAATAAACATCATCAGATTTTCTTCCTCTTCCTTCCTGGTTTTGAAGTGCGGAGACGATTGCCGTGAGCTACATGACAAATATGATTACCAAACGCATCACATAAACCTGGGGTTATTACCGAGATCGAGTTACCATGAACAATGTGATCATGTTTAATCAAACTGTTATCTTTAGTGTGTGGGTATTCGTGGTTTTCTCCCGTGTCAAGTCCTGGGTCCGTCCTGGCAGAATCTCTATCACCTCACTAACGACTCTAAGCCTTTAGCAGTCACTGACTCGTTTAGATTTTTGGATTTTCATTATTGGATTTTCGTCACTCAGGCAGAAAGTAAAATAATGATTTATTGCACCGAGGGTTTTAACTGCTTCCTCTAATGGCTGACTAGTGTCAGAGTCTCCAGAAATTTCCTGAATGTCTTTTTTGAAAGTCTTTCAAAAAAACGCTCGCTCTGTCCCCTCACCCCCCCGTCCTGACAGGAATCTGCTGAGTGTGTGGGTGTACACGTGTATTCTGCTGATGAATGGGAATCCATTTATTTGATCTGATGCTGAAGTGCTGACTTCACAGACGCTGTAGTCTGCTGGATCCTCAGGCCCGGGGACATGGGGAAGTCCATCTGCTCGGGGCATGGCCCGGAGGTGTGTGAGTGCACAAGTGAGTGGCATCTTGTATGAACTGTATTCTAGGGAGAGCAGAAAACGCCGTTGAAGATACGGGGGGCTCGTCTCTATTGTGAGGACAAAAATGGCCTCATGCTTGCTGGACTCTCAATGTGCTCTGGTTGTTTTACTAGTTGGAGTTTTTATGCTCAAGGGAGGGGGGGAAAGTTACTTTGATAAAAGGTAAATGCAAATAGGTGCAATGTAAACAGATGCAGTGAATAAATAATTAAAAACCGTCCCTCCATTTTCCACATTTTGCTGTGGTAGAAATGGTGGGAAATGGCAGAGAAATGGCCACCAGAGGTGGTGGTTATCAGTTAGCACGTTTACATGCATGTTAATAGTCTGATTGCAGTCGGACTAAGAGAATAATTTGGTTTTCTTAATGTCATGTAAACACGTTAGTCTGACTACAAATTGAGCTTGTCTTAGTCGGACTAACATACCTGGATAATGCAATCTGATTACTTCTGCATGTATACACTTAGTATACATATACTTACAGCGCCACCTCTGTATGTATACATTGTCCTGTTGCCTGTCTTAGACGGACTATGGCCTTGACTTGATTAAACTGTACGTATGTGAACGTACTGTTGTCTCACAGCAAGAAGGTCCTGGGTTGAATTTGCATGTTCTCACCATCTTGTTGGATGCTCTAGTTTCCTCCTTAACCACAAAGGAAGCAGATCAGAAAATCCAGTGTTCCCTATGAAATAACTTTTTTTAATAGACATATGGATCAGTTCATAAATGCACTGTTGCGTGACCTATTTGATGTGTATTTATGAAGGCACATTAAATTATAGGGGTTTTAAGACTTGGGAGTAGTTAAGGTTTGAGATGTAGAGTTTATGTTTAGGCGTTAATGAAGTCCTCTAGGAAATCAATGTAGGTCAGCGCTGTGTTCTTACAAAGGTGAAGGTCTGTGTTTGTGTCCACATATAACCTCTATAAATATTTAATTCCTGCATGTTTGAGAGTTGTTAGAGTATTCATATAAAGCACTTGATGAGTTTGAGAGACCCTCAGAGTGAGGCTGTTTTTGAAAAAAAAGGACCTCTACCTTTTATTTGTTTGAGACACTGTTTGCTGGAGAGACCGTTGGAAGTTAGATGATTCGATCAATACCACTCAGTTGTCTTTTTATACATGACCTCGGCATTTTGAGCACCATCTATGGAGATGTTTGAAAACACTGCTGGCTGAATTCTGAAGTCTGGATGGGCAGAAATGGGGATCTTTTAATATTGATGATGCATTTACTATCATTCACTTCCCCAACTGAATCCTATCGGCCTTGACTTGACTATCAGCTGTAGAAAAAAAGTGAAGTCAGTGAACTTATTTTCAGTTTCGTTGTCGCCTCATTGTTTCTGTTATAACCAAAAACCAGAGGGGGAAAATTAGCTTTGTGTTTACTGTGGCAAGCGTGTTCTCAGTGCACCTGAATGGTCAAATTCTATAAGTTTTCAGTTGTGTTAGTAGATTAGATATGGGTCCATTAACCGGTTTCATGGCTTTCTGTTTCTATTAAAAAGGCAAGGCATCAAAACAAAAGAAAATCTGTGCTTAAGGTATGATCAGTTTTTAAGTCTCCGTCGAAAACAGAGTTCAGGAACTACTCGGGATGTGTGATGTTGAGCAACTTGGCCCCTTCCCCTCCAGGATGATACGAGCAGTCAGTCGTCTGTTTTTGATTTTATGGCTTATCAAGCCATAAAAGCTGAAATCATAGTAGGGCACATATTACTTCTGATATGGAGCTGAAATTCTCACCTGAACATAGAATGGGTTACATGCAGTAATTGGCGACTACACATAATTATTTTTTAAAGGCCTGCATCTCTTAAAGGGTTCACAGATGACATCCGTGGTATAGGTGGAAAAGGTGCGATGACATATCAGGGTTGCATGTGTCACAGATCATCTTGAAGGTTATGGAATTACCAGATATCTGCCTGTTGACAGGGCTCCCACACAGCCGCATATTCATTTGAAATGCTTGCGGTTATGAAACATTTAATGATAAGTTATTTTCCAGAATATGAAATATTGTGTCAAATCCGCAGATGCTCGTATGCAGCACATCATCTCGCCGTTGCTCTGGCTGCTTTAATCTTCCTGTTTTCATGTGTCTTCCTCCCAACTAAATAGTCGGCGTTTTACTGCTCGGGCTCTAAAAAAAAAGAAATGTTTTTCTCGCAGATTTCTCTTCTGCGTAGTGAAAGTGTTTGACTTTTTCCTGACCATATCTCATAGAAAGATAAGCTGAGTACAAAGCAGAGAGCAACTTTAATCCACAGACGAGCCCTCGCTGGCAACTCTGACACCTATGAAAACTGAAGATAATCGCGCCTCTTTTGTTCACACTTTTTTTAAAAGTCAAAACCAAGGAGAGTAGGTGGCATTAACACATGATGTCAGTTTTTTTTTTTTTTTAAAAGGCTCTACACACCAGAAATCAATCAGTCGGCTGATGTTTATCAGCTAATATTGGTCTATAAAGACTAGTATTGACATATGTGACTCACCTCCAAATTAGCCAACAACCTACCAACCTTAAGCACAATAACAGATAAATACTGTATATATCTGGCTAAAGCTCTACCCAAACATAACCGTAAGATTTAAGGTCTAAGAAACATGATTTGTAAACACCATCCTTAATTTACTGATTCAGAATTGGAATTAGGCCTCAATCTGTGTATTTAGGAAAAGGGAAGGATCTTCATTGTCATTATTCAACTGAAGTTGCAGGGTCAGATGGAGGGTTGAGGACCAAATTGGGTCAGGTTTTGATGGTGGGAGGAAACTCCACACAGAAAGGTACCACAAGCCAGCACCTTCTTGCCGTGGGGCAACGGTGCTAACCACTGTGCCACCTTGCCACAGAAAGAGAAGGCATAGAAACAGAACAACAAAATTAAACAAATTGTACAGAAGGGTTAAATGAGAATGGTGCAGGTAGATGTTTTGGCCTTAGGAGTGTTGTATAAAAGTAAATTATATAAAGATAAACATTTATGATTTATCAATATACCACCTTATTCATCTCCCTGAAGCATTTAAACATTTATGTGATTCTTTTTTTATCCTCTATGTTTTCATTTAGGGTTTTTTTTATGTGCAAATTGAAAAATGCACTTAAAAAAAGCAGGTTGATGGAAACCTACATACCATAGTGCCTCATAGTGATTTCTTGGTCAGTGGCTGCATTGAAACCTTGTTCTGACATTGTGTACAAATGTTGTGTATGGATCGCTGTGTATGGATGTTGGCAGAACACTGGTAAAAAAACAAAGTCATGGTTCCAGCTTGGCGCATGTGAGTGTTTTATAGCCAGGCTCCTCTGTCTCTCCTTTAATGGCGGCTGACAACAGCTGATGAGTGGGACCTGTCAGACATGGTGCAGGAGCCTGATGAAAAGTTCACTCCTCTCAGAGCAATTAAGCTCTTGGGAAGTTGGTGTCACTGCAGAAGATGAAGTAAGAGATGGACTGCTGGTAGGCTGTCAGGGAGTTTTAGTCTGCAGTGACGGCAGCATTGTTAGAGCATGTGCATTAGATGGTGACCAAGGTAACCGGTGAAGAGTGGTTGGAATAAGATACAGCTAAGAGGGGGTGTTTGAAGTCCCTCAGGTTTTACAGCAACAATGATAAATGACGGGTTTTGCTGCAGGGGGGATTCTTGATCAGCTCACTGTGTCTGACGGTTTTGGCAAATATAATGGCCGGGTTAAATTTGTTGTGTGGAGCAAGCAGAGCAAGACTGGTGAATGAAGAGCAAGGGAATAAATTCAATAATGATATTAGTGCCCTATGCTTCAACACTCTGCTGCAGTGCATGGCTGTAGGTTATATTTTATTCTTATTCTGCGTGTCTACTACCCCACCCCCCCTGTCACCACCTTTTTACGCTTCATCTGTCCTGTCAAATACAGTCAAAATATCTTTAAAAAACACACACACACACACACACACACACACAAATAATGTCAGGTTGAGGTCAGGTCTCGGGAATCAGTGAGAAAACACTGTGCCATCAAATGTGTGATGTATGGTTCTATAAAGGCATTTAAATGTTCTAAAATTGTGTAAGTTGAGATTTGTTTTGCAGAATTACTTCCCAGGTTTAGTGCACGGTATGTAATTTCTGCCAAAAGACCTTGTGGTGACATTGGTTGTCAGTGTGGGATCATGGAAATTGTTGTCTTCACCACCACCGCTGCTGATGGGAGAGTTGTTTTGGTCTCTCTCGCTGTGGTCTGTCGACGTCTCCGAGAACAAAAGTAAATGGCAGCCAGTAGATGCAGCAAATGGCCAAGAGTGTAGCCGTTGATCCATTAGTGACAAAAACACAGGAGACAACACACTGACTCACTGGTCGTATGGAATATTTCTTTCCTCACTCTGATGTTTCGCAGGGGGCTTTGCTTTGAAGTTATAGCGCAGGCAGGAAGCGAATGATGTCATTAAAAATGAATGGTATGTCCAATCCCTTGAATAGAAATATACGAATTTCTATTGATTTCGTTCACGGTCTTCATTCGCCTATGAATATTGCATTCTGTTTATTCGCATGGCTCAGGGTCTATATGGTGCCCCTCGCTCTGTAATGTGTCGGTTAATATAGACATGGTGATGAAATGAAAGGCATTGATGCGATGTATCACAGTCGGAGGATTAAGCCGCCCTATGTTTTGAGACGGACATTAAAGTATTCTCCGAGTAACGATGAAGAATCTTTTCCTGTCCTTTTACTACACCCACAGCCCACCCGATAGCTATTACTAGGAAAACAAAATAGCCACAAATATGTCAATAAAAATTAATTAAATCATATTGGTGTACTGCTTTTTAAGGCCGGGTCATACTTTCTGTGTCCCGAAGTGTGTGCAGAGGTCCACAAGCGTCTATGTGATGTAATATTAATAATAATACACTTTATTTATACATTCATTTTTTGTCTGTGTATGTGGTCTTGTTTGGTCAGAAGAGACAACAGACAACAGAGGAGACGGTCACTGTGGAAACGTGCCCGAGGTTATGTGAGGAGAAGTCGGCTGGTACCACCCACGTGTGTGTGAGAGGCAGCACTCAAAGAAGACAGGGGAAACACAAATCAGGGCGAAAATTGAACGTTAGACTGATGCGGAGCCTCGTTTAAGTGTGAACACTACTGTGGGCACGGTGTCGCACAGAAGCGGCTGCCCTTAGTCGCCTTAACTGTGTGTTTACTCAATTATCCCATGTTGAGAGACGTTATGTTATAAAAAACAAAACAAATCTGTGACCCATCTCAATCCGCAAAGTGATCCTCGACAATACATTTGATTCTTTTGTTGTGTTTTTTTTCCCTCCTGCTCACACCATCACAAATCAACACTGCATTATTTCTGCCTCAGCCACTGCAGTTTAAATCCTTCCACCTCATTAACCCTCCTTCCTGTACAAGGATTTAGATAAATGTGAATTCAGCATTTCTATCTATTTAATATGAGTAGATATCATTTAACGGTCGTGGAGCTGTGCTGAGTGTTAGGGTGAGCTCAGAGGGAGCTCTGCATCTGGCCCGTGTGGACTCGTACTGCCACATTAGCAGGGAGGGACTCATGGCCAAGTTAAAATGCGTGCATTTGCTAAAAGTGATTTAGGAGAAGTGTTGACACTCACTGTATGGTGCCACTTCTCAGTGATAAACCATCATGCAGTCCTCTCCTCTGCATTTTCCCCACCCCTTTCAGATTATTGTTGATGTGAAGAGCTTTGTAAATAAACTGACTCAGACGACACTGAAGAAGCAACGTGTCTACATTTTTTTGTTTTTTTTAAGGAATGGAAAAACAAGACTGGAGGTGAGACGAGTCAAATCAAACAGCAAGGCATTCATTGTACTTTGCCTGTGTTTTCTGCAATCAAGCAGAATGAGCTGTATTTCTGTCAGGGTGCGCATCACCTCGCGCTCCTTCTTCTGTCACTCACCTGAAACTCACAGGAAGAGATTTAAGCCTCCTCCAGGAAATAATTCCTCGTAAACATGTTGCCTCACAGACTTGTCACATCCATATTTTTTTTATATGAAGGCCATCTCTGTAGCTGCAACAGTTTTTGCACAAAAAAAGAGCTTAAATGTTTATAGCAAAAGGCTTCAGAGAATGTGGGTATGTATACAGATCAAGAACAACAGGGTTGTACCAAGCGGCAACCTGTACCGTGAGAGTTGTGATTTGACTGATGCCTTATTGAGGTTTTGGAGGCGTCACCTACGACCAGGCACCAGCTGTCAATCACACTTGTGTCCACTCATATACAGTATGTCATACTGTTTTTTTTTTGCTTATTTTAATTGTAAAAGAGCCAGAAAATGAGAATAACGTCCAATATCGGACAGTTATTTACAATTTACTGTAAGTTAAAGTAGTGTATTAACCATTTCAAATGAAGAAAAACACTGTAGGTGTACATGGACACCAGATTTTGCGTTTTAAATTTGGAAACAGTGTAAAACATATTTGAAATAACATTGTTTGAGTTTCTGTCTCAATGTCCAAAAACAGGCCAAAAAATTGAATCTTATGTACAGCCGTCTTTTTCCAACTCTCTCCTCTGGTGACAAAGACTCTGATTTGCTGCAAGTGACATTACCGTAAAAACCACATGTTGGCTCTCATGTATAACTTTGCAGCCTTCAGAAACCCTTGGAATTTTCCCGATAGCACAAATACACGTAATTAGGTAACGTCCTCTTGTATGAACGTGTTGTCTGCGATACGCTCGGTTTTAAATGGAAACATCATTTTCAAAAGTGATATCGTGACCTAAAATGAGCGATTGAAACATTAACCCTTCAGGAAATTGTTGATGTAAATCAAGTGAGATGTGAACAGTCATTTCTTCAGAGTGGCCAGCAGAGTGGCCCACCTGGTGACAATTCAGTATACTATTTTTACTTCAGGCCTCATCTTGCTAACTGCAAAACTAGACGTCCACTTTTCATATGTGGTCTAGGATGTGGATTTGCTCTCCTTTCATTTTTATTTTTATAATTTTACAGTTTTTCTAACAGTTATTTGTGTTGTGAAAGTTGGTGCGACAAGGAAACAGTTGGGGTTTTTTTCAGCGTGGTGCTAACAGTGAGTTGTGAAAGCTGAAATCTGGAGCCTTTTTTTTTTTTTCTTAACAGATTCCCAAAGAAACATTTGCTGTGTCTGCTGGCTCAGCAGGATACGCAGCCAGGAGCTCATATTGCTCAGACCCAGGGCCATTATATTCTCCGTGAGATCACACTGATCACTGTGCTGTCAGAGACTCGGTCTAAGAAAAGACCACAAGGAGACTCTTTCACTAAACAGCCTTCTGACAAATATTATTCAACGAGAGAAAATGAAGAAGATGTGATGCTGCACAACTTACAGTTTCAAGTATGCACTTGTAAATGTACTTTGATTGGGTGAAGCTTTTAGTTTAAAAAATAATGTGCTTTATACATTACTGACTCATTATTATAAGTTAAAGCTACAGTGATGGCGCTGTGAGTGCACTTGAGCCTTGGATCTAATATGAATGTCGTGTGTGTGGAAGTATTTGAGGTAGGGGTGTTACGATATTGGCAAAAAAATAATATCTCAATGTTTTCTTTTCATTTTGACAATATCGATATTTAGTCGATATCCTTTTAAAAATGTGATTTTAATTAATTGATTGTTGCTTCCAGATTGCATCAATGGACACAATATGAAAGGAAACAACTCTATATTTAATATTTATTGTAAACTTAAACTGTCATAATAATATAGAGAGACTTTTCATTAAAGGGGAAGAAAATCTCCTGACTCATCCCTTAGCTTAGCCGTTGTACTTTGAGGAGGCATCATGGAGGAGGCATCATGGATGTGCAAGGAGCATTCAACCTGATGTGACTGATACACTAGTAAGTGTAAAAATGTCCGTGTCTGTGTGTGTTGGTGGAATAACTTAAAGGTGTGTAACGTCATTTCACTCAAACTTGTACATTTGGAACTCCTTGTTCTTTCTCGGATCACTTAATTTACATTAAGCTGAGGGGTGATTCTGGAATTATTGATCAGTAAATGTTGTTGCCTGCCCCTCTTTTGCTCCACGTTTTTGAACCAACTACAAAATGTAGCTGCTTTTTGAATTGATATTTAAAAACTGTTCCTTCCTTTAAGTACAAAACCGTGATATACTTTGTTGCAAAAACTGCCCCGTACTGAGTAATGGAGAGTTCCTCCTTTATTAAGGATAATAGTAGTCCCTCGACATATAGGTATGAGTTCACTGCGTGTCAGTCTATCTCTGTGGAGGAGGCTGAGAAAGGGAGAGGCTCCAGCTGCAGCAGTGAACGGTGGGAGTGAGCTCCCACACTTATCAAGAATTGAAAGGCTGCAATGTTCCCTTCTCAAGTATTCACACAGGTATTTCCATTTGGCTGCTTTCCATCTATCCTGTTTGACAGGTGCTCAGGTGCATGCTACCTCTTTTTTCATCTTCTTTGGTGTATTGCAGCAAGTTAGCATCTGTAATGTAATGTGCAGCGATGGGGACGAGACCGCCTATGCCGAGTCCGAGTCAAGACCGAGTCTTTGAAGGGTCGAGACCGAGTCGAGACCGAGTCCGTTGGTTTTCAAATACAGTCGAGTCCGAGTCAAGACCGAGTATTTGAGGAAGCAAGTCCGAGTCCTTTAGGAGTCGAGACCGAGTCGAGACCAAGACCATAAAAACTTGTCAGTTTTCATATTCATGATTTAGTATCACCCCAGTTAATAATCAACAGTTAGGCCTACAGACTAAGCTAGATTGGGAATTGTTTAGAGGAGCAGTCTTAACGTCTTAAAATGGACTATGCTTTTACTATTATTATAAAAATCTCTTCCACATGCATCATCTTCTGCAGTCTTAACGTCTTAATATGGACTATGCTTTTACTATTATTATAAAAATCCCTACCACATGCATCATCTTCTGACCGGACTCGAGTACTACATCACTGGTAATGTGATATTACTGGCTACTTCAACCTTTACCCCCAAGGAGGCTATATGTAAAACCGCAGCCTTTAGCATTGAAAACAGGTGCAGCAATCCCAATTCATATCACTGGAGAGTACTGGATGCCCAGAGGTGACTGAAACATGAGTACATGAGTACATGAATGGGCATTAGAATGTGTTTTCTCTGATTGGATACCACATAACGCATTTACACCTGGTATTAACCCTTCTGTCGCCACCGACAGGATTTATCATACATACTTCTCATTGCCGTAACGCCTAGACCATTTGTGATGTCTAGAACATTCAAAAAACTATGGACTGGCGATCTGTCCAGGGCATGACCCCGCCTTTCACCCAATGTCAGCTGAGATTGGTACAGCACCCCCCGCGACCCGCATGTGCAGGATAAAGCGGTAGAAGACGGATAGACTGATACCGGAAAGTAGAGAAATAGAGCTTTGCACCCATGCACGTGTCACTGTGGTAGCCTTCAGCACTTCCACAGACTGACTGTCCAATCACAAACAAGATTCACCAGCGCTTGTGACGTCAGCTTCTCAGCACTATAATTCCTATAAAAACGGTTGAATAACTGCCAGATATTGAAAGTGAACGTTATCTTAGAAAAAGGGGCAGAAGCACTCACTCATTTTTTTGACAATTCTGCAGCCATAAAATCAAAATAAATCCAGGCGGCCTGATTATCATGATGGTCATAAGGGGCGTCTCCAATGTCCACATCAAGATCATGGTCAACCCCATACCAATAACAGACTACAGTGTCATATCCAGTGTGTCGCTCTATCAGTGACAACAACGGTATTTGCCGCATGTGAAGACTGCGTTAATGTATGGACTCCACTAACATATTTCTGCTCATGTAGTTGGTCATTTTCATAATATGACAGCAACAGGTGGAGTTTGAAAGTGAACGTGTGTCTGCTCTGAGCTGCAGCCGAGTCACAGCAGAGGAGAAAGAAAACAACAAGGCAACACTAACAGACGTTAGTCAGACGTTATATACTGTATGTATTTTGAATATCCACCAACAATGTGTATCAAAGACAGCGACCTAAGCTGAAGCCCAGTTTCTCACCTCTCCACATCTGCGTCTGTCTTCAAATTCCTCTCTGTTTTCAGTCGTCTCCACTGTAGACGCTAATTTTGAGATGTTTTGAGGGGGAGTAGCACGGCTTTGGTAGTGTTAGGCATTCCTGACTAATAGCTGCAGCTTACTTGTGTTACTGTTTGAGTGACTCTACTCGACGAGCTGTGTTATTGGGTGCGTAGCACAACAAGCCGGAACACTAATGCAAATACATAGTCAAAGTTTCTGGGTCATAAAAATTTACATTGTGAATAACTTGGCTGCACCATTGTCATCAGTGAAGCCAGTATTTCATTTTGAGGTGTCCTTAGTCTCTGATGACACATCATGCTCATTTTTATGACTTAATGCAATAAATCTCTCTCCTAACAATGTACCTGAACCTCACATTAAGACACAGACACATGCACACGTCATTTTCATCTGAGATGCATCATGCTTTCAAATATTTTCCCCCAAAATAGTGCCTCCTTCTCTCCTCCTCCTCCTCCTCCTTCCACTTGTTATACCGTCATAATCCTTGAGGCAGCTGGATTAGGCTCATGATGCTGTTTTATGGCACATAAATCAAGAAGAATATTACAATGGAACCTGTAGACGCTTGTAAGTAATTTCACATCAGGATGATTTATAACGCTGCAGTGGATTGATACATGAGCATATACAGAAACCTGGAGGTTTGAAGTGCATACTAGCTGTATATAAATATAGTAGCAAAGGGGAAGAAGCACTTGTCCCAGAAGTGTGCTGCCTAACTTTGAATTAACATTTGAAAGATTTCTTAAAATAGAGGGATTCATGTTTTCCACCATATCTGCACGGGAGTCTCGGGGGAAATTCAACAACACCATAGGTTTATGTTTAGTCCACGACTTCTGTGTATTCTATCTTCATTAACCAAGAAGCCATCTATTTTACGTTTGTTATGGCAAGTGTCTCTAAATACGTTGGTGCGCGGCAGCCACAGCAGATGTTTGCACGGCGCCTCCCAGGGATATGAATCTGAGCCAAGTCATAGATGATTGACCCAACACTAACACACACACACACACACACTTCAAAATAAACTGGTTTAAACTGCTGAGTCACATTTGTACAGAGTGACACAACCAAGTGTTAAGTTTGGATAAATGTTTCATGACGGCGATGCTCCATGGGTACCACAGTTTATCTATTTGCTTAATGATGTAGCGATATTGCTAATGAACAATATGTAAAATATGCTAATTTGCTTTCACAGAACATTGATGTGCTGGGTGTGCAGCTAGCACCTACAGTAGATGAGTTTAGGAGGAAATAAGTGAAAAGGTAAACAGGCTTTTCCGTTCAGTTTATTGATTCATTTTCTTTAGTTTTTGACAGACTGACTTGGCAGTATATTGCCATATTCTCTAAAACTAGAAGCTTTTTAACTTGCACAGACTATATTCATCTTTTAAATTGACGATTACATCAGGGGTCTCCCACTCAAATGCCCTGAAGACCATGGAGTGTCTGGTTTGGTCAGTAGGGAAGGGAAAAGTCCAAATATTTTAAGAAAAAAGGCTTCGAAATAATAATATTCATGATGATATTTCACATAATTTCAAAATATAGGTGTTTGTTTTGGTATGAAATGATAACTAGTTCACAATATAATTGTATTTATGATGCAAAATGGAGTTCAATGTGATCTTATCTTATTATAACTTCAATCAATACTCTACACCTGTAGTGATAATTCTTTACGGCCATGGATAAACTTGGCTCCAACCTAACCTAAATTAACCAACAAGTACAAAAAGAGACAAACTGCTCGGCCCGGGCTTTGAAACAATTTGACATATTTAACACCCTCTTATCAGATAATGAAAACAGAGGCCAAAGCTGCAGATCCCAGTTTGTATTCCAGCTGTCGACATCTCCGAACGCCGGCATGAAGAACATTGTTTTGCTGTCAGACCTCGCTAAGTTATAGCTGCGGGGGGGGGACAATAAAAAGCACCCGATAAATTCCAGAATGAAAAGGTAGGTCGCCATCAAAGATGGACGACACTTGGGCGAGTGGAGGCTTCCTGAGCCTTTTTTTTGTGCATTTCATTCATTCAGAGTAATGAAAATGAGGTCCCTCAATGCTGAAATGACCCCAAACATGAGACAACCCTTTATCTCCCACTCTCATCCGACAAGGATTATTGATTCATGAATGTCAATGATCGTTCAGGGTATGATGTGCCCTTGAAGTCTCTCTCTCCCTCCCTCTCCTTTGAATCTTTTATCAAGTATTAGCTGCAGTAAATGGGATGTTGATGGTTATACCTGGAGTATTCATGTACTGCCTGTATTATTATTATTTTTTTCAATTACATCTCTGCTTTATGTGCTTTAGATGACTATCAGAGCTGGTGCCCGCCTCTCAAATCTGATTTTCTTTTTGTGCAGCCATGGACTCATTTCCTAATAATGAGGTCCATCTGTGGCAATGACAATAAGTACAGCACCTTCACTTTAATACTCAATCTTGCTTGACACAGGCGGCATCATATTGCTCGACTAATCCACTGCTCAATGCCACAGCATCCTAAATCTAATTTGCCATTCCATTTGAGGGCCGGAATATTGCTGTTGCACACCTGTTGATTTCTAACACTGCTGTCCTCACTTAACTGCACACACACACACACACATGCATGCATGCGCGCACACACACCCACTCTCCCTAAAATGGTTTCTCCCACATAGTTTCCATAGCAACAGTCCACTTTTAGTGTTCTTTTGTTTTTCCACAGACCAAGAGTGGCTAATTTTTCAGAATGAGGGTCTTTGATGATAAAGAGAGAGCTAGGTTGCAAGATTTACATAATGAATGGATGCCACGCTACATCAGTCACCACCTAGCACTGATGATTGCTTTTTGATGAATTTCTTCCCTCTTTGGCCTTAGGTTCCTCAGATGCTGCAGCCCCATTGTGACCAAAAAGGAGCAGTGCTCACAGTCATCTATTTAGGTCAGTCCTTGTCTGTATGTGATGCCACAGCCTTAAAATTGTAGTCGGATAGCACAGACCCTGAGGCGATGTCGGCGTCGGCGCTGGTCAAGTGTCAGTGTGTCACTTGAAGCCCTGCACTAGAGAAAAAAAAAGCAGCCCTGTAAGTTTATGTTTCCATGTGAGTTTGTTGTTTTTATCTTTGGGCAAACTTAACACGTCATACTAACCCTTTCTCAGGCCTTGAACTACCTCTCATATTTCTTGTTTCTCTTCTGCCTAGTGCAAAGAATACAGTGTGTTTTGTGCTTGTGTGTGTACAATATTTAAATGAATATTACGTGACACGCCATTCCTTGAAAGATATCTGGATACTCCCCAACACACCCAGTCTCGTGAGGCTGAACACTCGTTGCTCTGCTCGTCTCCGATGCCTCCTCTGCCACTTCACTCACATGTAGCCAACAGCTAAGCTAACAGGTGGGACCATCTGTGGTGTAGAAAACAAAATACTTTCACATGCAACTTTTCAGATGCTTTGGAGTCGTGGAGGAAGGTTTAGCCTGCTTGTGGTTTTCCATTTTCCTCAGCAAAACAACTCAGCATGACTGTCTCATTTTCCTGATGGATTCAAAGTGGATCTAAGGCTAGTGTTTTAAGACAGACGCCGTTCTGGAGTCTCAGAACCTTGGTGCTTCCTGGCGTACCAGCCCGGGTTCACACTAGTGAGAGGAGCCGATGTGGGAGGAGGTTACTCCACATTACTCGGGCGGACGTAATCACGACACCGCCACTTTTTCTCCATACTTCGTCTACTTCCTGCCCGTCTTCACGACCCAGAATATGACACGCGATGTCACGGTTCGCGAGGAAGAACCAACTATTTTTTGGTTCTAGCTGAGAACCAACTTTTCAGATTCAGAAACCAATTTCTTTTCCGGTTTGAAGGTGTGGGCTGGTTCAAAATTAGTTTTGGGAAAGAGCTAAGTGCACTTTGCTGGTATGATGCAGTTCCAGGCTGTGTATGGAGCTCCAAACATCACATGACTGCTTGTTTGCTCTACCATAATAGCAGGAAAAGCTTCTGTTTTTTGAGAAAAATCACAAAGTCAAAGCTGTTACAGAATACTGAAGTGTGCTACTCCCACTGATATTACATTATATACATAAGTACACAAGTATATACCGATATACATGTAAAAATAGAAAATAAATATACAGTAACCTCTCACCTCCACATATTTATCGTTATACAGTTTCTTGTTTGGTTACATTAACACTCATTACTAAAGCGTGCATTCGTTCTATGTTTGTAGGTGATGTCAGTCGATTGTGAGGCTTGAATCGCACCCGCACACGTGTGTGGTATTGATTTGTGGCTGTTTTGTGAGCACAGCCCTGGCCCCATCGGGAGAGACATAAACCTACCTATTAAAGAAACCTCCCCACAGGGCTTCTGTTGTTCCCGTTTGTGTGCATGTGTGTATGTGTGTGTTTTTGCCAATGAGTGCAAAGGTGAACCCGAGGCACCTGTTAAACCACTCTTGCACTCATGGGGGAAATTTATAGCTCTCTGCCGATGGAAATGTTTGATTCCTCCCCTCCCGAAACACGGCAAACCTCATAAATAAACAACAACATGATCGCGTTCACGTCTGTGGGGCACAAAAACAAGCAGAAGTACTAAAGTTGCATGGAAAGAAGTGGCTACGGAGTGACTTTATCCTCACTGGCACACATTATTTTTGGCTTGTTTTGATGAAACGTGTTCCCCCCTCCAGTCACATGGCTGAAATTACATGACCTCAAGTGTGAACTGGTGCCAGAGAATCTGACCCCTGCCACTGAATCTGTCTACCTCCTTTCCTCTGTTACAGCTTTTCATACACACATAAAGCTATACTCTATAAGCAGTGCTATCCACAGCAGCCAGGAAACACTAGACAGGAGAGCAAAAAGCTGATACCATCCTCCCTTCACCTTGTTACTGCCAATTGGATCCAAGGAGGGAAGTGTGTTTACTGCCATGGCTAATATCCTCGCTAATCTGTCGGGAGCGTGAAAGACGGAGCAGAGGAGGGAGGTTACTCGAGAGAGAGAGGAAAAGAAGGGAGGTGTGGTGAAAGAGTGAAAGAGTCTTTAGGGAAGCGGTAAAAAGGTGAGTGAGGGTGACTGACCAGAGGAATGGCTGATAACTTTATAGCCTCCCCGGTGGACTGTGATTGGCTCACTAACACCTCCACCTCAGGCTTGGCTTTGCTGCAGATGCAGATTCCCACATACATGCAAACAAGCGCGCTCATTAACGGGCCAACGAAGCGGGCAAGCGTCCATATATAATCTATTTCTTCATTAGACACACAGCCGATGGATCATTACACTAAGTATGCACTCAGTCAGGCCTAAACTCTGAACAACAACAGTGGAGGAGTGGTGCAGTGCCATGAAAAGTTCAGATGTCCACGCTGCAGTCCGGGGGGGAAGAAATCCCCCACAGACTCCAGGTTTAGTTTTATAACCTGAAATGAAAATTAAAAAGTCCTAATAGGCCGCGAGCCAGGTTCTAGCCCTCGGGATGTTTTCTACTACTTTTTTTTGTTAACAATTATTTCCTGAAATCATATATCCTGGGCTATCAAAGGCTGGTAATGAACACTGCCAAATTGGTGCTGTTTAGTTGTTTAGTATCTGGGGCTGGAAAAAACCCCAAACTTTTTTTGGGATATTTGTCTGGCAAGACGATGTAACATCAAATATGTAAGCAACTAGAAATGATTAAGTAGACAAGTATGATGTTTGATATGAAATGATCAAAATTAGCTTCAAAAATTATAGTTTTCTACAATTTCATAATGTACAGTGTAAGTACTCGGCTTGTTTATTAAAAGAAAACAACTTCATAGGCTTCATTTTGAGTCCAAGATGACCTTTTTCAAATGACCTCGAAACTTCAGGAAAAATATCCGATTGATAATATGTTTTGTAGTGTGTAAATTTGCATTTGAGAGTTAAAATTTAAAAGGATATATAGCACAACATGGCTTTAAATTCAGGAAAAAAAAAAATTGGAAAATAGTTGATTTGTGTGAAACGCCTCTGTTAATCAGACTTTATGCACAGCTATCGAATGAGTCTAATTTTAAAGAGGCAAAATAGCTCATAAGCGCGCAGCTACGACCGTTTATTTTGACACGAGAGCTGAAAAGTGTAATTTAGTTGCTGCTTTAAGGGTTCCCCTCCCTCCCCCCTCACATTCGCAACGCCTAATTCTACCTCAGCTGTTCTTAAGCCGCAGTTAAACAGACTCGCGGGGCTCGTTGCTCAATTAAAATGACAAATGGCATAAAGGAAGAAAAAAAAAAACTAGTCCAAACACAGGTGGAACCTTCAGAGGCCCGAGCTTGTGATTTCATGACGCTCCGTGTCGGGCCGCATCAACATGAAGGCGACATCAAACGCGGTTGTCAAGATGACTGGTCCTCTGTTGTCAGCCATTCCTCAAACAGGGCCAAACATTTTGTTTTCATTGTCTCCCCCTTTCTGATCACATCCCTCCTGTCACCACGGAAAGCTATTATTCTTTCTGCTATGAATCATCGCCACAGATCCCTGTCACAGTTTCAAATAATAAATTGAAGACTTGGGCAGAAAATGTCACCATGCAGCCGTGTACAATCATCATTTCCACATGACTCCTCACCATCCATTGCATTATCCGCTGTAAAATTCCCGAGCATCGTCTGCACTCTGGCTAGACCTCCAACAGCTAGAAACATGAATAATGTGACAGATTCTAAAATAGATTATAAATAGGAATAGTCCCGCGTTCCTGGCAGAACCTGGAAGTTTGTAATACTTAACTGCGGTTGTGTGTTATGGTCACTGTGCTCTTAGCTGAACATCACTCCGTGAGATAAATCCCCAGGACAAAGATTGATATGTGACGTCGTGCTTTAGCTTGTGTGCGTTTGCTTGATGGATGCACAGGTAGAGGACGAGCGTTTACACACGCCGACCAAAATAGATGACACATGATTAGTAATGGATGGAATCATCAATAGTGCTTATCCTGCAGCGAGCACATTATCCTCGTCCTCAAGCCAAACATATGGGTGTTGTGACATTTGTAATTTTAACAGAAGGGTAACTCATAAAAATGTAATATCTCTTATGTATATCTGAGTGTTGTTGGAGTGACTTATTTTTCACGTGCATATTTTTTTTACCTGTTTACGGTCAATGTCAGATTTCACTTCAGTGATGGGATGTCGCTGTGCGATGTTCCAGCTTTTATTTTTCCAGACCATGGCCCTTGTTTTTAATAAATGTTTTTAGAAGTTTAGCTTCCCACAGGGCAGGAGTTGTATTGAGGCAAATTATTGTTGAGAAAGTGTCATGAAAATTTTTCAGAAAACAGACAGCCTAAAGTACATCCTAAATCAGAGAGGTAGAGAAGTTTTAACCCCTGAATCTCTCCTCTCTTCTGCTAAATTCACCTGTTTTGTCTTGTGACACTTTTTCCAAAATCTTTTTGTGTTTGGGGAAGTGTGAATGGTTCGCTTCAAGTGAACCAAATGCAGGAAGTGGACTACAACACAGGGCATTGTGGGTAAACACAACAGAAACATAAACGCGTGTAGAGCGATGGCCAGGAGAAATGGCTTGTGGTCAGACGTGGAGTGAGAACGAGGTCAAAGCTCTGATAGAACTGTGATCTTTTTCAATCGAGTGTGAGCTCGTATGTGGAGGAAACAGAAGTTGCCCAGCATTAACCAATAGATGAGCGAGTTTTCTTCTGTTCATTGTTTGTCTTTCTTGTCTTCTCCTTCAGTAATTCCTGATGCAGCGCCGCATCAGGCGAGGAGGGGAATACGTTATTCAAAAGGTTCAATGAAGCGGGCAACCCTCAATCGAACCTAGTCCCCAATCATACGGAGTCCGCGGAATATTATGTGTGAAAAACGACCGTAGAAATCGGAACTGTTTGTGGCTCAATGAGTCCATTTCACTCTCTCCTTTCTATGTTATTAACGACTCGAGGTGAAAAGATTCGCCAATAGCTAATCATAACATGACCATTGTTTTTCTTCCACTCATCAGAGCATTTAGTCGATAAATCTGCGTTTGTGGATTCAAATGTCACCCTGCCGTCGACTCCAACTAATACTTCCTTTATTTCACATTATTCTTCTAATGGTATCTCATTTTGGCGAGCCTTTGATTCCGTGTCCCTCACTGATTTCTATTTAATGAACATCATTTATTTGTCCCTCATCAAATCTTCATTAATCACCATGAAGTGGATGTCACAGTGTGTGTTCATCACGGTTACTCCAGTGGAAAATAGCCGGTTGCCTGAGCAAGTGGATGAAAAACACTGATATCAACCTCGTGGCATATCAATTATAGGTCGTTCACAGTTTATTTTTGCTCAAACTGTACGTGTTTCCAGCTGTGTGCACGAATGCCATGGAATATTCTATTTTAGGAAGTATGACTGGCGGTGTGCATCCCTGTAGCTGAAAACTGGATTAACACAACCTGGCAGTGTTTAGCAGTGTTCTCCATGTACTGTAGCTCTCCAGGAATGAGAGCCACTGGTAGAATGTATGTAAAGATCAATCTCTTGTAATCTGTACGCTCCTGCACCGCACAGATGGACCGAACAGCACAACAGAACACCGAGTCAATATTAATTTGCCAATATGAAAGACTGGATTATCACTGTGGTCGATTGCCAAGGTCTGATGTAGGAGAAATATATAATTGGATGGAAAGTCGAAAAAGGGGGTTGAAATGGTTTGGGCTGAAGGAGGGAAAGAAGAAAGATGGAAAGATGGTAAAGTGAAGCCTTGAGTTTTGCAATTTGTCCAGTTCCATGTCAGTTTTTTGAAACCGTAAGTTCAGAGATCCATCCAGATACCAGCTGTCAGTCACACTGGTGTCCACTCGTACTCTATGTATGTGCCATGTTTTTATTGCAGCTCGCCAGCATCAGTATCTTTAACTAATCTGATCTTAAATGATTTGCTTATCTTCACAAAAGAGCTTTTATTCTGAAAAAAATAGGGTTGACAGTTAAAAACACTGCTGTTGTCAGGGACAGACAGGTTTGGGGGGGGGGTACATGTCTGTAAAATAACTCCTTGCATATGTTAGGCTCAAAGAGGAAGCAGTAATTTTTTAAATTTAAATGATGCACAATAAATAAAACAAAAAACAGTACGAGTATGCATCTCACACGCATTTGTCTTCGTAACAAGCTGGTGATTAAAGACAACATCCACGTAATTGTGAGCTTATTAAGGCAGCAAACGTGGGTTTTTGTGAACTGAAGGCGTTTTAAGGCACTTTTGCCTGATGAAGACACAATGTTTTGGCCCAAATATTCAATTGCTTGCAAAAGAAATTGGCCCACGGCCACATTTACTTGCTGATGCCAGGATTATTTTCTATTTTCCTCTAACTAGGAGCATAATTTAAAACCTAATTGACATCCTCGAAGAGCTCAAACTACCAATCGAGACTATTACGTACTTCAACGCAGACAAAGTTCTTCACTTCACTTTCCAAATCTGAGGACTACATTCATTTTTATGTGTCGTCCACGGTTGAAGCTTTGCCGCACGTCTTCAAAACGATGGGAGCCGGAATTGATATGAATCAAGAGGAAAGAGTTATAGCAGAGGGCAGAATTACACCGAGGGGAGGGGGAGATGTGAGGAGAGAGCCAAGGACACCGCAAAGGTGGCTGTCATAGCGGGAGCCCATCTGCTGCTTATATATGTGTATACATTACACATTTACTGTATATGTGTGTGACGAGGGGGAAGGTTGAGGAGGACAAATCATAAAGCTGGCCTCCAGGCCTGAAGTAAATGCAGTATATGCAGCCATTTTTAGTTTTTAAGACCACAAAAGACAAACTTTGGAGGTTAAAACTGTCGTGTGTGGCATTTTTTAAATTAAGCCTATCAGCTCCGCACAACGCTGTGTTTCTTAGTATTCTTAGCTGTGTTTAGATCTTATCATCCTGTGACATTCCCAGGCTGCACACAGGAAGTGATTGGTTTTACCGCCTCAAGACAGACGGACGGCAAGGGCAGCATTGCGCTAGTAAAGTGAGACAGGTTGCACAAAGGTTGGAATATAACTGAAAACGCCAATAAGCGCCGACGAAATGTGTCAAGTGTTCAAGAAACACAGTTTGACGGAATAAATGCCTCCTGTTCCCGCCCACATCCGTGCTGCTGCTGTATACAAACAAGCGCTGCCTCAGTCAGGTCTGATAGTTTTGCTTGACAGAGCTCATTTTTAGATGAAGCACACTTTCCAACCCAGGTGGCTTGAGAGGCTTCAAAGAAAGGGCACCAGTGTGTGCAGTGCCGACTTTGATATTGTTTGGATAAGAAATACAAGAGTTATCAGTAAAAGAATACACGTCTCATCACGTCTGGTCATGGAAAGCAGCTGAATTTATGTCGTGCAGCTTTAAATAAAAGTTTAATTCCGCTTATTCACATTTAATGAATGAAAAACCAGTGCTGATGCCTTGGTTGGTTGCTTTCTAACAGTGTTAGAGCACGACAGGGTCTGTTTGTGTCGCTGTCCCCGTGTGCAGTGACGGCTCTGAAGAGCATTAAAGCATTCAGAAGCACAGCCCAGACTGTGACCTCCTCCCCGGCCTTCATGTCTATCTATCTCGTTCCCCACTGAGATCAGCTCTGACTCCTCCTTGACCCACCGCTGAACTATCCCTCCATTATCCTCGTCCTACAAAACACCCCTTCCCCTTCACGTGTGCACTCTCCAACCCACAGACTGTTGTTTCCCGAGTCCCAGTCCCTCTCCACCTCCCCTCCTCACCCCCTCATCTAGGCCAGGCATCCGGCTCCAGCTCCTCGACAGCCATCCCTGCACTGCGACACTTGGTTCCCATCCATTGCCTGCTGCCCGCCTGCTAATCGGGATTGGTGGGGAGGAACAGATCGCTGTGAGACATGGCCGTCCTCTGGAGCCTGCAGAACCAGGCCAAGGTCACTCACATCAGTCTTGGCTCTGCTGCTGCCCACAGCAAACATGGGGGGGGGAGAGCCAGGCATGCTTGAGTTAAAGGGAAAAGAGAGATAAGACTGCCACAGAGCGGGGCTTTGCAACCAAATTAGGTCTCATAAATTGAATAGCACACAAGTCAATAGCAACGCCGGTGTTCATTTCATTCCTCAAATTAGCAATTAGAAGGAAAGCATTGAAATATTATCATAATATCGTATGCCTATTTACCCCTTTTGATGAAATATTCAGGCGTGTCACTGTTTTTGAGTGTGAGCTCATCGGTAACCTATTTTCTGCTCTCTCCTTGATCAACACTCATCAATAATTCACTTTTGGCCCATTAGTTTTGTGAGAAATGCCGGGGAGCAAGTTAAACTAATCAGGAATTCATTATTGCACGTAGAGACATATGGCACAAGACCAGCTCTCATTGAGAAAGTTTTCAGAGAAGCTTCGCTTGGCAGAATAGTTGCGTTTCACACTCAAAGCAAACAGCTTGCTCTTAACCTTGGAATAATATTTACATCAATTACAATCCCGCGCTACAACCGACTGGAAAGAAGCGCGCGTACACTACTCTTTTTAGACATTTACAAGACACTTACAAGACATATGCTTGGATATCGGTAAAGGAACTGTTGATGGTGTGATGCCTTTCAGCGGCCCATTTCCCCTTAAAGCTGATCACATGGTTTTGGAATAAGTTAAGAGATGGATACTAAAGTGAGGGCCGTTGACAGAACAGCGTAGAGTGTTGTCATCAACAAGGCTATTCTTTTTTTCTTTTCCGGCCCATTGCCTTTGTTGTAATTTGCACTCTCTTGCGTTCTCTCCTCCTGAACGCCACCATTATTTCAGACAATGTTTTCGAAATCACAGCCGGTTTCCCGGCCAGTGTTCACACATTTGTCATTACATGTCAGCAGGGCCTGGGGATTTTGCTGCTTCGCTTAGCAAAAAGCAATTGTGTGCATCAAGCTGCGGCTCTGTCATGGAGGCCGACACACACCTGGAATTAAAATGGCTTGTGGGTGAAGACACTTCTGATGTCATTAGGCTGCATTATTGGTTGCAGGGTCCAGGCTGTTTTACATGGCCCACTTGTGAATGTGTCTCTTTTGCTGGCCTCCATCCACGCAATTGTCTCTAAGCTCTCTCAATCCCTGAGCATCCTCTCTTCCTCCTTAACTAAAGCTCAAACGTTAACATGCTCTGGCTCTCTGCCGAGTCTTCAGCGCTGCCTCAGATTTCCAGGTCCCGTATTTGGCCTCCGGCTGTACACACTGGATGGTCACAGTGATTTCTGATTAGGTGCTTAAAATAATTGTATTTCACTCCAGCAAGAGTGCGGGTGTTTAGTGTCATTATTAAGTACCGCTGAACGAGGACCAAGGAAGTATAATCTCTTAGGACAGCATAATCAGAGTTTTAAAGGTAATCTCCTGTTTATTTTTTTATTTTTCTTTACAACTTGAGTGTTAATTATTTGTTATGGCAACATGGTGCTAGTCTTAAGATGAGGAGACAAGGTAAATAAAAAGACGTAGTCCTCTGGGTGCATTCTGAAGCCAACCAGGAAATGAAAATATGTTGAAGAGCCACGAGGGTGCAACTATTGAAAAGGAGGGAAGAAAATACTTGACCAGTTGTTTGCGTTTGCGTTGTTTGAGTCAGTAGAGACCTTTAAAAACACACTGCACTGCTGTGCAATCATTCAATAACGGTATATTTTGCATTATATTATACTCTTAAATTGCAGTGTAACATATTGTTCAGTACATATTGTTATGTCTATATTTTGTGTCAACACTTTGACACACGCACAATGTTTTATCGCAGATGTGGGAAATACCGGTGTTTAACACCGTGGATGATGTGGAGTAAAACTGCTGTCATTTCATTTTTTCATCCAAATGTGTTAACCTCTGTTAAGATGTGTCTCCCTCCATGTGAAATCCTGCATATAAATGTATAAAAAACGGGCATCGTCTCGTGTTTTCCTCCTGAAGCCTAACAGGAAACAAGTTGATATTGCATAGCCACTAGGGGAGTGACAAAAATAACTAACTTTATAACATTTTAACAGAGTTATTGATCTCAATCTCTCGTTTCAGTTCTTCCACCATTTCGAAATTCAGATGCTTTTGTGTGACCGTTGGTCTCGATGTGATATTGTCAACTGTAAGCCGAGCAAAAATCAGTTTTGCAAGTAGTACGTGGACGTAGTAGCAATAACAATATTAGAAAACACTCAGCAATTGCAAACCTCTGCCAAGGCTGCTCAGTGTCCCACAGTGTGGGGACAATGTTTTATATTATTTGCTTTAAATCACAACCCAAAATGTAATAATTTCTTTCTTGAACCATAACCTATATTCCCAGATGAGTTGAGTTGTGCTGCAAAAGCATGGAAATTAACTTTGGACAAAAATATCCAAAGCAAAAGTTGTTATTTCACAAAAGGGCTCCTCTCAGACTGTTAAATTATGGAGCCCTATGAAAGACAATAATTTGTGCCCACACACTATTATTCTGTCTAACTAGATAAATAATTATACTAATGATCATTTGTCAGGACAGCATGGGCTTTCCTGTCAGTTCTGTGTCTGGACGTATTGCAATTCTTAGTTGTGCACATTAAGCCTGGAAGAGCTTTGCATAACTTCAGCAGGATGTGGAATCAGCTTGTGTTCAAGCACTGTTTTCTTTTTGTCATTTTTGGCACCGCAGCCGCTCTGCAGTTTATATTTTGCAAAAAAAAAAATCTCATGTAGTCAGACCTAGAATTGCTTATTCCATTGTTTATTTTTTTCAAGATGGCAGGTGGCAGGTTGCTTGATTTATGTAGCTTAAAATTGCATGTAACACCTGCTGCAGTGTCCATAGGGCTTTACGTTTTTGTTTGTTACCTTGTGCAGCAGCTAAGCTGAAGGCAGAGAATCTGAATGTGAAAAGGGAAATATCCCCGCAGAGTTGAACTTCTCACCTTTCATGTTGTATACAATGTGTAATTGTGAGAATCTTCTGGTGGTGAGAGTTCTTACCTCGGGAAGAAACTTGATCATCAGGCACCAAAAAAACAAAAAAACCTCATGGCCCCAGTTGTCAACAAAGCTTAATCGCTCATTGCTAACATTGGGGGGGCAGAGCGGTGCAACCTTGAAGACTCTGAACTACCTCACGAGTCCCTTCAGTGGGAGATTCCACACTTAGCCTCCCCTCTTGCTATTTTTCAATACAGCTGTCAAACAGGCTCGGTAGGGCACAGAGGGCCAGCAATCCTCTCTCACTTTGCTATCGCATCCAGATCTAATCCATTACTGCCACTGGAAGAAAAGCCCAGAAAGAGTAATCTGATCACAAATTGAGCTGATTATTTGTAGGATTACTCAGAACATGCTAAGTGGAGAAATCCGTATTTTGATTGTAAAGCGCCTGGACACGAAACATAATCTCACGCATCTTTTCACAATTGCTGGAGATAAGACTAATGAAGTTGCAGAGTGAAAAGTGAAATAAATTGCTTTGCTCTGCTCTGTGTCTGAGGGCGAGAGAACTCAGACACGAGTCAGAAAAGACAACGTTTTACCAGTGGATTTGTTGTCAGATTTGCAACATGCAACATCAGTCACGAGTCTCGGGTTGCATCCAGTTTTTTTGCAGGACCATGAGGCAAGATCATAGACGCGTCTGAGCTTCAGAGTTAATTAGCAGCACAGATCCTTCGTCCACTGTGGACATTTTCTCCACCCACTCGTGGCCAAGGCAACGCATTAATTGGGTCGGTGAAGGACTCGGTGGTGGCAGGGTGCCACAGCAAATGCTTTCATGTCCATCAAAGTTCATACGCTCTCAAAATAGTTGAGCTCTCACCACTGGTACCACATGTTCACATCTCCACAGAGCTCACACTGTAGCATATAATTCATCAGTGGTCACTGACATACGTCGTCCACAGTATGCATCAGTGGCCGGGAATGGCCGTCATTAGGATTTTATTGGTAACAATACAGCTAATCGACGCACTTTTTTTCATAGTCGTGTTCCCTCAATTGGCTGCTGCTTGAGTGATGTTTCCTCTGGGGGTTGTTGAGCACATAAAGTAGTACATTTATTTAAAAAAAAAAAAAAAAGTATGCCAGAAGCATCTGAACTAGCGATGCAATGTAAGATTAATGAGGGGTTACACTCGGCTTCCCATCAGTGTTGGCGCCAGGAGGGTTCTGTTCGCTGTGGCAGCAGCAGCAGAAACGGTAGCTTTAGCTTTAGCTTTGGTCAACATTTGCTTTGCTAAGTCAAACACACTGCGCTGCCTCACATTTATTTGAGGGTTACATTTGTTCGCGTTACCTGTTGACACACAACTATATTTTTACACACATTAATGGCACTTTTCCATTATATGGTTCTAGCACGACTCGGCTCGGCTTGTCTTTTTTCCATTAGTGATAGCACCTGGTACCTGGTGCTTTTCTTAGTACCTGCTCTGGTGTGGTACCAAGCGAGCTGAGGCAATATTAAGATGTGACGTCGACCAGACTGCCGGCCACTGATTGGTCAGAGAGCGTCATCACTGGAAGAGTCATGAGCGCCACGTCCGAGTCCGGAATCAAGACGAAGAATGCCCAACTGTAAATCAATTAAAAAGACTTAAAAATCCTGAAAACATGCTTTAATCTCCAACATTTAGGAGAGGACATTTCTAAAATCTCAATATTTAACAGAGGAGTCTGGTGTATTTAGCGACAGCACTGCTGAAAGCCGTGGATCGTGAGCTGCATCACACCGTTCAGTCATATTTCAGTTCCGGTCATGCAGGAAATACTGAACTCATCTGATGATTCAGTACAAGGAAAACAACAGTATTGCACGTCACTTCGTGTTCCTGACGTATATAACGACGTCACAGCAATTTTCCACCCCGCAGCCTATTTGAACATGCTCTTATGTGTTCTTGTCAATTTAATAGTTTTGTTAAATTATTTGGCAATATCTAAAGTTCTGTTCGATCAGTGTCATGCATATGAAATCCTCCATACATTGTGTCAAGAGTTTAAGCTTTCATTCATTATATAAACCATGGAATTATTATCAAAATCACTTCAAGTTGTATAATAAGACCCGTAATAGAAAAATAAATACCACGGCATCCATAGCAATCGACCAATGAGAGACGGCTATCAATGTAATAGAGGTTCTCAATACCCATTCCTACCAACGGAATGATAATGGATGACTGTTCCGCTGAAAAGACTCATTTAATTTAGTGCCAGACAAGTAAACATTCAGCAAACGGGGAAATCAGTCACAGCACGGACCTGTAACACACGTGTGCACGGGTTGACTCAACACATATTAATGTGTACCACCCTTTAGCACGATTCAGCAGCAGGTGGCATTATTATTCTCTCCGTTTTTTCCCCGCGCACACGGCCATTAAAATGCTGCCATTAACATCATTACCGCCGTGGAAATATATCAACAAGTCGTGTTGAATTAGTGTTAATGTGTTTGCTGACGGGGCGTGTGCTCCTCTATGCCCGGCTGAAAATGCCAGCGTGCTGTTTTTTTTGCTCAGCCTGGCATCGGGCCTACTCCAACTGCCCACTCATGACCCTCACACACTTGCTGTTGTCAGAGGAATAGCACTGCTTTTCTGGTGTGCTGTGTGTGTTTCTTTTTAATTGGATTAATTGGAGTAATAGGGGGGTTGTCTTACCCTTTCCTGCCATGCTTTTATCTCACAGTAATTGCTCTCGCATATCCTGCCTCTCTGTCTCTTTACCAGCAGACCATATTGGTCCATGGTGTCTCCTCCCCTTTCTTTCACTCCAGGTGTCGACCTTTTTTCTAAGTCTCCCGTCTCCCCTCTTTTTTGCTGTACCTCACCTCGCCCATTTTTCGCTCCTGAATGACTGCTCACACTCAATGGCGGAAACGGTGCGTATTTCCGGACTCCCGTGCTTATCTCACATCCCGGCCAGAGCGATGCTGTTATTGCGCTGCTCCAGCTCGGCGCGCGCCGCTCATACTGGTGTGTTAACACCATCCGCAATAAAATGTGGACACGCGGAATGAGACAGAGGGCACCACCTGACACAGCTTCACATATGCACAAAACCTGACACAGAACGTCAGTTCACAGGATGGGGAGGTGACGCGTTGCCATGGCAAATTCAGTTCCATGTTTGTGGTGACATTTCACTGAGATTGCACAGAGAGCCAATTGTTTGCCAGTTTTTTTACTCCACACTTGTGTTTTGGTCAAAAGATAGAGATAGAGAAGAAACTTCCTTGAGATTATGTGATTTAAGTATGTATTTTTATTTGTTTTACTAATGTTTCATCATAAATGTAGTTGTTTTTATGTATATTGTTCAGACCCAGATGTTTAGAGTCAATAAAATAAATAACCAACTACAACTGGAAGAATATAAGAACATAGAAATTAGATTTGAACTCCCAGAATGTGAGATCTAGTGTGCAGACCCCCGTTTAAGTATAAAGGAAACCTTGGGCATGTACGTGCATGAACCCAGTATGACCTGGCCCTGTAGAAGACTGTAGAGAAAGCATGTTGTCACAGCTCTGACGCATGATAGTGGAGTATGTGCTGAGCTGCATGTGACTTTTATGAGCACCGGGTCTTATCATTAATCGGATTTTACTCGGCTCATCAGGTGAACAAGGAATTGGCTCTGTGCGAGACGTCACACGGCGACAAAGACAAAGGTCAAAGTCCACATCGCAGCGGATGGATTTTTCATGTTCACAGTGTGACACACACACACACAGGATGAGAGGGAAGCTGGGAAAACAAAAAAGTCACTTTAGGCCGCCGCCATGCTCTTACACCTTGGCCCTGTGTGTATTGTATTCATAAATATGAATTGGCTCGATCTGTCTGAATGGTGTTTTATGACGTCTAAGAGAAAATGGGGCCTTTTTTTCCCACACACACACATACTCACAGCAATAGTCTCACTCTTTTGTAACGGCATGTTGGACAAATTTATGTCCCGAGTATCCGACACTTGCTGATGGTTAAACAGGAGTTATGCTGAATGAGTTATAAGATGACTGCAGGCCAGAGGAAACATAAATCTTGTCTTGGACCATGTTACAGTGCCCAGTCGAGCCTGCTCTTTTTTTATTAATGGCACTTTACCCACCTTGTGTTTGATGCAGTGCGGCTCTGGCTGGCCAGTCCACTGCAGGCCGCTCCCCTCTGTACTCCACTCAAGGTTCAATTCCCATTCCAGCTGGCTGCAGCTGGGGCTGAGGGCTACACTGCCACCTGCTGGCCACTGTGCTGCGCTGCTCCCCCCTTTACAGAGCAGCCTCCATCTCCATTAACCCATGTGGTGATCCTCGTACTGGAGTAAAATGTTAAAAGTGTTTCCGCAGCTTAGGGCGCACATCACAGCGCCTGCATTCATATGGTGATATGACCATTAGCCTTTGACTCTGGACAAATGGCAGCCCATTATTAAGGTGTGAAGGAGGGCTAAGCCTTTAAAGTGGCTCCACGTCTCCCCCAAGTCATTAAATCACGTCCTACTTTCTCTCCCATTTAAAATGTTGCCTTTAATGAATTACAGGACCAGGGCGGTCCACCGAGTGGTGACCTACTCTGGTTGTAATGCGTCATGTTCGCTCTCTCTCTCTCTTAAAAAAACACATTGGTCGGTTCTCAGTCACTGTGTAAATATGGGGAATTGGGGAGTTGCGGTATAGTTCACCTGGTACGACTTTCACAGTAGACAGTATATTAAAAAAAAGGGGGATGTAGTCGTCTGGTTTAATCGGTTAGGACAACTGGGAAGGTGATTGCTAAGAGAAATATGTTTGAATGGAGGTCTATGGGAAAATGAGTCCACTTCTCACTTATATATAATGTCGGTCAACATTTTCTTGAGGAGTTGGTGCTCGCAATCTCAAGTTTCAGGACTTCTTCAATAGCATATGATGTCATTTTGTAAATGATGTAGCCATTTAAATGAAAATAGGTGGAAAAAACATACATATAGGGCTTTAAAATGGGAGCACAGGTTGCTACGGGTGATATTATGAGCGGTCGCCACTTGGCTTTCACGCTTCCTCTCCTGTTATACAATAAAGGCTGAAAAATTTGAAGAATTGTGTCAGAACCTCTTCATCCCTACAATCCCCCTCCCCATCGCACACCAGCACTGAGTGATGATGGGAAAATTGTGATATTAATACTCACCATGTGTGCACGTGTGAGAAGGAGAGAAACATCACTTTGATTCCCTATCTTATCATGTAAGTACCCAGGTAGTACAGAGCTATTTTCCCCCTGGGGCTTCTTCATCACTAAAATGTCTTGTGAACTCGCCCATCATCTCTGCAAACACTCATTTTCTCTCCCTCTTACACACACACACACACACACACACTCTCACTCCCACCAGGTAAATTAAAGTTATTGGCTCTGAGGCAAAATGGTTATATCAACATGTCATCGCGGGTGTTTTTAATAATATCAGCAGGATTACGTTGACAGAGGAGGATTAAATTGTTTTTACTGGGAGGATTATAAATCTCGGAGGGGATGTGGTAGCGTAAATTGCTATTAGCACTTAATGCGATCCCCCCTCCTCCCACTTAATGCATATAATCGTCGCCTCGGAACACATTAACATACAGTAATGGCCGTGTGGTTGGAGAAATCCACTTGTACTACTATTTCAAAAAGGGGATGCCACATAATAAATATGCCGTATTGATTCACCTATAGCGAGCCACACTTGGGGATTTAGTAATAGAAGCTCGGGTTCCGCCTCTAATGCGATCCCACGTTGTGCAGTTTGTGGTTTATTAATAGCAAAAAGCTCATAATAATGATACATAATCTTACCGACCACGTCCTGCTGAGCGGCGGAATAGTCACTTTGTTCTTGACCGTCTCAATTTCACTGCAGAAAACGAATTTTAACAAGTGATTAATGTTTTATTGATTCTTCAAAATGAGCAAAACTCTTATCTGTTTTTGGTAAAAAAAATAAATAAATAAATACTCCACTAAAAATGAGGCAACCCCAGAGTCAGGTTTTTTTTTATGATTAGCTGCAAAGATCTGAATAGATTCAGCACAAGATTAAACCTCCTTCCCTTCAGAGCTTTGCTGCAACTTTTTTTGTGCAGATGCAGCTGAGGTTTTTTTATGGAGACATAACAAGACTGTGACAGGCACTTTCATTTCCACATAATTGTGACAGTGAGGAAGTTGTCAAAGTCCGTTGTCCTCAGCCATCTGTGGCGAGCGCGGTGGCTCTGTGTGATCAGAATGTGCCTTTGTGGAGTGGAAACACAAGGTGGTGCTCTTGTTCTCTGGAAGAAAAGAAAAAAACAACCCCTGCATCAACCTGATGCTGCTGATGTATGGAAACGTATGGAAGCTATTGAGGGTGAAAGGTCAAAGCTTACTGGCTTTTTATTAAAAAAAAGTTTGCGTGTCTGTAATCTGCTTTTTTAATCAGATTATGACCAGAGAGGCAGTCTAAATGACTAACTGAGAGAGTGCACAGAATAATCTAATAAAAAAAAATAAATAATAATGATCTAGAATTGAATAGATTTGGGATTTAATGCCAACAAATAAATATAAATATTGGGGTTTCTGTATTGGTGAAAAATCTACAAAATAATAACTTGAGATTATCATATGACAAGCAAACACCAGGTGTAATGGCATGACGATATACCGTTTAAGTTTATACCCTTCTGAGTTCCCATTAAATCCACTCGATTAAAGAGTTAAACATTATGTTATTTATGTGAAGATTAACACCGGGCTCCTGAACGACTATTTTTAAGGGTGTGAGTTTCACTTATGAAATGCAAAAAAATAAAAAAGCAAATATATTGCTCATAAAATAACACAAATGTGTGATATCTCAGTTTGTTATAGGACACCATTACAACACCCATTATCCATCATTCTTAGGGTTGATACATTATGTTTTGGTGACTTTTCGGTACTAAATCTGGCCACTGTGTCACTGTCACTACTGATGGTAATGTGGATACATGATGAATTCGAGTCAAATAGTAAGAAAATAATCATATTTTTGGTAGCTGATGGCCTTGTGTATTTAGCAGACGAACCGTTTTAAAAAGAACTTGCTTTGACACAACCAGTAAATCATTATTGTGCGAGGAGGTGTCCGGGGCTTAATATGAAGACACAGTGCGTGATCTGTCTCGGCGGGCTCAGCCTTTCGTTAAATCAGTTAGAAAATTGCATAGGGCTGTTTTAATGTGATTAAGCCACGAAATGAGCGCGCTCCCCGCGCCTCCTCCCTCATAACTCCTCTGTCTCTGGATGATGCGGATGTTAGGTGTGTGTGTGTGTGTTGACTCAATCATGTTGTAGACGAACATGAGAGCTGCTGAGAATCCTCATTTTTGCTGTGTACCCTTCAGTCAGAGTGCGATGGCATGTGTAAGAAAAGTGTCTTGTGCTTGTTTAGTTTTATTTCGTTTTGTTTTGGTTGAGTTCAGGCAAAGCTGTGATTGAAGCCGACACACACACCTCTCTGCCCCTCTCGTCCCTTGCCTTCCTTGCCTCTCTCCCTCTCTTCCTTTCTATGGCCCTCTGTGGTCTCCTGGTCGTCCCCGAGTCATTTCAATCTAAATGCAAATTTCATCAACCTCCTACTAAAAAGACTGATATTAGTATCAAAGCCAATGTGTTACGGCGGTGTCGTGCAGACGTGTCACTCTCAATAGCATCGCCGGCACAGAAACCTGCCAATCTCCCTCCACTACTGAGAATGGACCTCAGCTTTCTCTCTCTGTCTGTTTTCTTTTCTCTGTTTTTGTCGGTCTCTCTCTCCCCCCCCCTTCTCTCTCTTGCATTTCCTCTCAGCCGCTCTTCTCTTCTCCCTCTCTGTCAAGCTTGCACATTTCTCTCCGGCCACTTTGATCCCTCTGTTTTGCCTCGGCTTCACCCTCATATTCGGCCTCGCCTGACCTTCCCTGGAGAAGCCCTCCAAATAGAACCTCATTAGTCCTCCATATGTTATGTGTTGGCTCCCTCAGCCCTCTGCACTGACCAGCTCATTGTGACTCTGCATATGCTTCCACATCAGCAAAGAAACACAACAGTGATGAACTCTGCTCCTCTCTGCAGTCACACACATCTCTTTTTTTTCGTGTGTGTGAGTGTGTCCTGTCGCTCTCTCTCTCACTCTCTTTCCTCTTTGAGGAAAATGTCCATCCACCATTTTCCTCTCCTTTTCGCTCTGTGTTTGCAGCGAGGTGAGGTGAGCTGAGGTGTTGGTCCGGGATGGAGGGATGAGTGGATAGAGGAGGAGGAGAAGGAGGAGAAAGAGGAGAATGAGGAGAGCGCCCCAGGGAGGCTGCGCTCCGGGGTTTGTTAACATGCAGGTTGCATATTTTTGAATTGCAGAGCAGCCTTATCTCACTGCGCTGGGTCACTGAAGCACTTCCGTCTCTCACTGTGTGCGTGCCTGAGTGTGCATGTCGGCATTTTGGGCGGCGTGTGTGTTTACGTGCATGTGCCTGCATGTAAATATGTGCATAAGTGTATGCAACTGTGCTGGGCAAAAGCAGGGGAGCTGTGATGGGGAGGGATTCTCTGCCCCTTTCTCTCTCTCTCTCTCTCTCTCTCTCTCTCTCTCTAACGCTCCCTCTCTTTCTTTCTCGCACTGCAGCAAGAAACACTCATCAAACTGCAACACGCATCTCGCAGAAGCCCTCAGATACAGTAGCAGCAGCAGCAGTGGAGCCCAGGCCTCCTGTTAACACACAGACATGACACAGCAGCAGCCAACAGCTTAACACCCTGCTCCCCAGCTGGCTCTGCTCTCAGGTGGGCCACTTAGGTCTGAAAGATAAAAGCTTGTACTGCAGGGTATTAGGTGCTCCAGCCCCGGGGAGTGACTGCCTCTCCTTGCTTGGTGTAAGTTAGGGATTCTGACCCATGTGTGTCCTTGGGAGGTCAGGTTGCATGCTGGGCCCATACGTCTTCCAACACGCGCCAAGCACAGGAGAAAAAAAAAAAGCCTCTGTCCTTTAATATCGCTGCCACGATATCTCCATTTGACACAGCGTGGCGGCGACGTTATTGTCGTACACCAGGCTGTTGTCATTATCCACTAGAGCAGCAGTGTCGTGTGGAGGTCAGAGATTAGGCTGCAGGTTGTGTGTGAAAAGACGGATCGCGTGCCTCACCGTTATGGCAGGGATTGCGTGTGTTCCGCTGAATGTTTAATTAGCTCTAGATTCTGATTTGACCTTAGCAAAGTGATGAAGAGCATATAGAAGAGAGACGGCGTCGGGAAGGAAATACTTGCAGTTAATCCTTCAGATTGTGTAAGACAGAGTCCGTAGAGACCTTTGAACGCACACTGCAGGTGTTTCACCATCAGATTGTTCAATTTAAATAATGCGTTTTTACATATTTGAAGAATATGTCTCAACATTTAAATTGCGGTGGAACAAATGTCCAAATGTTTTTGTGTAAACACTTTTGAGGTTTTGCCACAGATGAATGGAATAGCAGTATTTCTGTTCTTCCCTCCCTGTGAAATCAGGTGTGATTGTTGCTCTGTGTTTGTTTGACGTAACAAAGAAATTATGTATTTGCCATACACATAGTAGTATGTGTAGTGAAGTTTCCTCCTGAAGCAAACCAGGAAATAAGACAGATATTGTATAGCCACTAGGGGGCGGTGACTCTCGTTTGAAAGGAAGTTAATGGGAAAATTAGCGAGTTAATGATCTCAATAGATACTTTCAAGTCTTCTTCAATAACACAGTTTTGTAAATGATGTTCCCGTTAACACTTGCAGCAAAAAGAACCGGGTATTCGTCTCTGTATGTTGGCCCTGCGATGGACTGGCGACCCGTCCGGGGTGTAACCCGCCTTTCGCCCCGCATCGGCTGGGATTGGCTCCAGTGACCTGTGACACCTTCATGTGGAGGATAAAGTGGTAGACGTTGAATCAATGAATGTTCCAGTTCACAGGAAAATAGACGATAAAGTAGGATGAGTGGGAACCAGTGTGATTGACAGCTGGCATTGTCCAGCAGGAGCCTGGTTGCAGGTGACTGGCGTGAACTTCCGTTTGCAAAATGCCCACATAAAACCATGTGTGTATATATATATATATATATATATATATATATATACATATATATGTATATATATGTGTGTATATATATATATATATATATATATATATATATATATATATATATATATATATATATATACTTTAGATCTGAGATCAAATCTTCCCTTCCATGCAGCTCGGGGTTGAAAGGAGCGGCATTACACTTGATGAGAATATAATATGTCTGTGTTAAAGTACAACTCGTGCATCCTTTGGTTCGCGAGGAGCACTCAAGCGGAGGCAAAGCTCTTTGCTTCTGCCTCATCTGGCTCCATTGTTGATCTCTGCCCCCCCCCCACCACCCCCTCTGCCCCCACCCTGCAAAAAGCATTACAGCAATATATTTGCCACATCCAGGCCAGTGTATTTTCTCAGAGGAGCCCTTTTCAGCTGCTGATATGGCTCAGCTTTAAATCCCCTGGCTCTGTGACGACACAGCAGTGCAAATGGGCCAGACACAGTCAGGTTAGAAAGCAAAGGAAGTGAGTGAGGCTTCTAATTATTTTTAGCGTCTTCTCTATGTCAACATTTTTATTATTAGCCGATATACGCGTGTAAATACGTCAATGTTTCAGGTTTTCATTGCAATCTTGAATGGAAAAGAAAAGATCTGAACCTTTTTAAAATCCAAACAGAGTGATTTTCTGTATATTTAATCACATTTTAATCGCATTTTTTCGATATCCGATCCAGTGATTTTGACCAGCATCAAGTTGATTGCGATACTAAGCGTTGCAATGGCTCACAAACAAGCATTTGTCCTTTCTTGGCGTTGCTATGAAAGCCGACCCTTTAAGATTAAATATTAAAAGCTGTTATGACAAATCTTTGATGTTCGGCATCTCAACTTTCCGCCCAGATTACACAAAACGTTTTGAAGTTGAAGCACACCGGAGATTGTTCCTCTCTGAATATGTAATAATTTTTGTTGACGTTTTCAAATGATATTATATATATACATACTGATAAAAACTTTTTTATATCAGTATGAAGTTCAGGGTAAGGGAAATATTTCTGCACTGTCATGCCTTTCTTCTCACCTCTCTTATTACCCCACATTTTCTTCCATCAGACCTTACCCTCTTTATCACCTCCCTTTGAATGATGCTTTTGTATTGGTTGTGTGTGTGTGTGTGTGTGTGTGCGCGCTCCTTCCTTGCATCTTAGCTCTTCTGCATGGCTGCTTCATTTTTTTTTCCCCCGACTGGGCTGTGAGTCAAGGCTCCTGTGGTGAAATGGGAGACGGTGCAACGGGGACACCCGAGGTAGGCAGTCCGCATGTGAGCTGGACATGAAGAGAGCAGCTGGGTGTGGTGTGGGGCCCCCGAGGCCGAGGTGTAGATCTGGGGAACAGTGGATAAAAGGAAGGTAGGGGCGGGGGTATACCTGGGCCTGGGAAGAGAGGTTCCTGACTGCATGACTGCGTCAGTGACTGGTAGACTGGCTCGCTGATTGACAGGCTAACTGGCAGAACAAGGAGAGTGTAGGTTCACAGCTCCACGCTACTGCCAACAGGCATCAATGGGGCTCTGAGGTCCACCAAAGGCACTGGCTGAGTAATAAGTCATGTAGCGTGCGCTGCTGTGGACATCCTCTGCTCCCTGCAGCACCTTCACTTAAGGGATGGAGAGAGGAGGAGGAGGAGGAGGAGGAGGAATTGAGAGGCTTATGTTGGAATAGGGAGGAGACAGATTAACAGAAGATGAGAGGCTATAGAAGGCATCTAGAAGGGATCTGTGGAAATTAGTTTGTGCCTGTATGGAAACATATTTATATTCAAAGTCTGCACCACAGACTTATAAAAAAAAATGGACATAATCCTCCAGATTGAAAAGTGAAACCCAGGAGGTAGGACAGTTGCAAAAATGAACTCCATATGAATGGGAGTCTATGGGGAAAATGAGCCACTTTTCACTTACTTCTGACGTCCGTAAACATTCTCCTCAAGAGCGAATGGTCTCTGTCACTACTTTCACGTCTTGTTCTTTCGCCAGGTTTGTAAACGATGTTCCCATTTAGAGGAAGACGGGTGACGGAGCATGGCACATGCTGTATGTGTGTGATTGACAACCTATTTATATATTGCAGTATTATTTTCTGAAGTATCAGTATAACAAAGGTTCACTTATATCGCTATGTTTATGCAGCATGCAAACATACTTTTGGCACTTTTCCACTGCGCGGCCCCGGCACGACACAGCATGTTTTTTTTTTCTTTTTGGTTTTCCATTAGCAATAGTACCTGGTACTTTTTTTAGTACATGCTCTGATGAGGTTCCAAGCGAGCTGAGTCGATGCTATGCATGACGTCGTCAGACTGCAGGCCTAATTGGTCAGAGTGCCGTCACTGAAAGAGGCAAGACGTGCGACACAAGAATCAAACCGGAAAATGAAGAAGTGTATATCAAGTAAAAGACTTTTAAAAAATTAAAAATCCTGAAAATCTTCAACAATTTAACACGGAAATGTCTGCTAAACTGGTGCATTAAGCAGCAGCACTGCTGAAAGCCAGCGACCGCGAGTGACGAGCCGCATCACAGCCCCTTCCGTGGAGTTCTCCATTCATGCAGGAAGTACTAAGCGATTCTGTGAACAAGTCTTTTTTAAGTAACCGATTCTAATGATTCACTACGCCAAAAACAACTGCTTTACAAGTCACTAGTTTGTGTGTGCCGCATGTAAAAATGCACGGCAGTTCCAGGCAGCCATGCAGTGGTGACTCCGCCCACGTTGAGTAGTGGAAAAGATTTTAAGCTGCAACATATGAATGCTATTCGCCTCCATATTTATTGCTATTACCTGAGATGTGTGAAATCTTTCCAGTGTTTTTTTTCATCCATAAAAAAAGTTTAAAACCAGAATTAACTGAGATCTTCAACCTTTTACTCATTTTACAACAATAATAATTGACTGATTTGAAACTTATCGTCCAATAATGGTTGCAGGTGACCATTCTGAATGACTGGCTTCAAAAACCAGCCATTCTTTTATATGTATAGTCTATGATCTGCATGTGAGTAGATGTGTATTTGTTTGTGTGTGATGTTTGAGGCTCTAAAGCAATACGTCTGATCCAGTCAGCAGTCGGGTTACGCCACTGACCCGGGGAGCGCTGACTCTGCTCTCACGCTCCGTCATGTCCAGCTTCTCTCCCCTACCATGTGTCTTACCTTCCCCCACCTCTAACTCTGCCACAGAGCTGACAGCTTGGCCCCAACTGCGCGCTAACCACATAACCTGAACTCACCACAGTCATTATCCTGCACTGGACCCACTGGAGCTTGAAAGTCATTCCAACTTCTCTGCCGGTAGAGGTTAATAGGTGTGTGTGTGTGTGTGTGTGAGATTACATCCCAAAGGCTACACAGTGTCCGGCAAATCCCAGAATTCACTTCTTTCCCATGGGAGCAGTTTAGAAAGACAGGTGCTAGAGGGTTTGTTTTTCTTTTTACTGCCTCTTTCCCCTTTTCATTCAGTACACGCTCCTTGACTTGCATATCAGATGTGATGACAGGAGACAGCCACAAGTGTCTGGAACATTTCTGTGCAGTAGAGACGGTTCTTTGTAGACTTCACCTTAAATGGCTTTAAAATGGCTTTTTAAAGCTGCAGTGTGTAACTTTTGGTGATTTTTTTGGTTGCTGGTAATCTGATTGGTCTTGGTGAACAGAAATAATGGATACATGTTCATTTTTTATCTGAAAACCGGCTCTGTCAAGCAATACTATCAGATTGTTTGTGTGTATGGGAAAAAAGGTTGCACATCATCCATTCGTATAAATGACCGGGTTTTTTGAAACATTTTTCTTCGGTTTTCCTCCAACCTGTTTGCAGCCCAATATCCCTGTTGCCTCTGTCTGTCCTGACATTAGAAGAAAACACTCTCTGTGTGCAGTGCGGGGATGTCACTGGGCCACACAGGATCTAAACACTGCTACAGTGAGGGTCATTCACAGCAGACCTTCTTGATTAAATCCATAGTTCATCTCCTCGGGAAAGTTCTAAAAATGAGAAATGTTTGCATAAAACTAAATAAAAAAACCTAAGACCATGTTTTGCTCCGCTTTAACCAACAGACGAGCGACTTTTCTTGTTCATTGTTTGTCTTATCTTTTCCTTCAGTAATTCTTGATGCAGCGCCACCTCAGGCGAGGAGGAGAATATGTGAATACCCCCAATCGTACCGAGTCCGGCGGACGATTAGGTGCGAAAACGACCTGAGAAACATAGAGAGTAGTGTGGCGCTGATACTCATTTGATGTTGGAATCAAACAGACATTTGTTTATCTTTAAAAGTTACACACTACAGCTTTAACTCTTTTTGAAAATGGCTTATTGGGCGCTTTTATCATTTCAACAATACAACAATAATGGTGCTGATGTAAGACGGTAGATTATATGTTGTTGCAGAAATAAAAATATAGCTTTGTCACATGTGTCCACATGTATATGTAAGTAAAATAAAATTTCCCAGTAGCTTTTTTTTTTTTTTTTAAGGTGGAATCCATCAATATTCTGGCAGAGAACAGCGTCGCAGGCAGGTATCCAAAAATCTGTGAATCTGATAAATTGGCAAAGCTGCGTGAACCCCATTAGCAGGTTCATGAATAAAGTCAGAAGTCTTGCATTTAAAACTAAACCAAGGGGATTCAAGGGAGGAGAGGGGGAAAAAAAGGTCTTTACACTTGTGTATATGGATCAAATTTATAAAGGTCAACGAATAACACGACAGCCTTCTATTTATAACCGTCTCCTTGTGGCTCAGTTGAAGTTCTCCGGCACAAAGTTTCATCCTTTGCTCTGCCAATTTGCCTGGGATTGCATGTTAGCTGTCAGGCGAGATGTGTCCAGGTCCGAGCGCTGACACGATGTGCGAAGCCAGCGATGTAGCCACAGACGAGGATGGCTGCTTACACAAACATTACATCAGACATGCCACTACAAATAGGCAGGGAGGCGGAGAACGTGTTACCTTCAGCTCAGACAGAGTCAAGCTCAGATTTTACCACACATATTGCGTATTTTTGAAATCTTCCAATCATCCACGCTGACTGATAAACACCAACAGGAGTAAACCCATTAAACCAACGAGAGGAGATTTTTTTTTTTTGTGCTTTAAGGGCAGAAAACCTCTATGTTTAACTCCTCAGCATTAGGAGCCAATTACACGGCTGAAAAAAATGACCCGGGGTAGTTTGGTGTCCAAGGTTGTTTGTGCTGACATTCTACTTTTCAAATGCCACTCTGTTAGTTATGCAAATTGACGACAAGGCCCGGGTATAAACATACATGTAGGCCCTCTGTATGTGCACCACATATCCTGAAAGTTATTAGAAACAGACAGCCCTTGTTTCCATTCAGTATTAGGCACAAAACAAAATAAATAAAAAATTGAAATATGAAATGACCCCTCCGGCTGCAGCGAACCTCCCTCTCCACAATCCCTCTCCTCAACTCTCAGGCCCTCACTCTCCTCCTCCCCTGTCCTCTTTTTTCTTTTTTTCCCCCCCCTCCTCGTGGTGCAGCTCTTTCCGCAGCGATGCTATGCGACACTGGCCAGCTCCAGAGAAGGCGCGTCCACATTGCATTCACTCTGAGCAGAGAGAGAAATCCAGTATCAGATGTAATGGGTTTGATTCCAAAGCCCCTGGGGTGATGTTCTACGCTGCCGTAATGGTGGTGGTGAGAGTCTGCCTAATACACACACACACACACACACACAGAGCTCTCTTATTCTTCTCCCTCTTCTCTTCTTTCTCTTTATCCCCATCCCTCCATTTTCCTGTATGTTTGACCAGAGGTGTTCTCCGACTATTCCCAACCTTCCTTGGCATGTTGTTGCCTAATTACTGTCTCTAAACAAGGGACTCTTTCCCCCAGCAGTCCTGAATTTAGTGTCTGCTGCTCATTCGTGGATGGATAATTGTTTTTCTGCTTCCTCGCTGACTTTTCCCTCTTCAGCTCAGGACAGATTTAGTCAGGTGTTCTGAAGAAGGCATCACGGGATAATGCCGAATAAGCCCCAGGGTAAGTTTTCCCTTTTCTTTTTTTCTTTTGTCATTTTAATTGAAGAGCAGCCCAGCGTACAGTATGAACAAGGCAGCTTTCCAAGAAACACAAACAAAGTCTTATTTTCTCCTCCGATCGGCGCCATCACGTTGTAAAAGTCTTCGAAAAAGGTTTTGTGTCGTCTTATTGGCTAATCAAGTGAAATTTTGATATTCAATGAAATATTTGACCCATATAAAATAATCATGTATAATGCCGGAGCCATAAAGAGCTGCTTAACGTAGTGGAACTCGGCCGCACGCTTTATCACGCATTTAACAACTTTAGCCTGGTGTTTTCTTTTGAGGAACAAGCCGGGCTTGAGCTCGTCGGGGCGGAAGTAAAGCTTTATAGCTCTTTGGCGACCATGTCCTGCGTGCAACCTTTTTTTCCCAGTCTCTTCGCAAGAGTCCGGAGAAGAAGATAGCATAAGTAATAAAACGGCATCCAGAAATAATCTCTGCTGTTGAATAAGTTATCCTCATGTGTCGCATGTTTGCGTTGAATGTGTGGATGAGGCCTGGCCTGGCCTCCACACACACATTGGGAGGAGATTCCACGCTGAGAACCACCACACATCCCCTCCATCTGCGGGATAAAGAGGGACTTCCCTGCGTTTGCCGTCACGTTTACAGCTCCTTCCATCTGCCGGGCCTCCACTTATTATGGTGATGGATGGCGAGGGAGAAGGAGAGAGCGATGGCCCCGGCCTCCTTGTCACCTATCCATGAACAGCAGGCAGCTCGAGCGACGGCGAGGTAATTACACCGTCATTATAATACGCACTTTTGCACAAGCAGACACGGTCGCACACTACATAAACACAAACCTCCACACGCCAGATGGGGTCTTCAGAGTCTTCAGCCTGATGGCACACCGCCCTCCTTCTCTCCATACATCTCACTCACTCACTCGCTTACGCTCTCTTTTCACCAACAAGGGAATTCCAGCCTTCCAGGAAAGCTTGCCAGCTGTGGACCATGGTTACGCGTGCATGCGTGTGTGTCCCTGCTGGTTCTCACATTCACAGGCCGGTTTAGAATTGGACTCGATCCATCACTGACAGGCCGGCAGACGCTGACGCTGTCCCGGTGCCAACGTCTTCACGCGTTGTAGACGTATCGGTAGACGATGACGAGGCTGGATCAGTAGTTCACGAGACGATAAGATCGCTTCGAATCACCATTTACAAGTTCATTTCCAAGCGTGACTGAGTAGCAGTTGTAAATCTCAATGAGTGACATCTAATGGTGGTTCTGCAAAATTGGAATAAGCAGGAGGCCTCCTCCGCTCACTCCTCCCCTTTTCCAGGGAACTTCTGTGGCTGGTGACACATCTTGTATGTTGCGTCCTGGGGTTTTTTGGTTTGTATTTTTTTAGCTTCATCAGGCTGAAATAAGTGCAACCATACATACTTTTAAAATGTTTTTATTTAACCTATATTTAACCGGGAAAATCCCATAGAGATTAAGAACCTCATTTTCAAAGGGAGTCCCCCAGCAGCAAGTACAAACACTCAACATAGTTCCACAGATTTACTCAGGTAAGAAAGAAAACAGATTACATTTACAAGTACAGTAGATTATGAAAATCAGGTGCATGCATTTTTTACTCAGAAATGTGTGAAAATATCAATCACTGTCCACCTCATGTTTCAGCGAGTGTAGCACTCTGTGCCGTACTATAAATTGGCTGTGCCGGGTTTTGCAGAAACAAAATAAGAGTCAAAAGTCGGAGAGAGTTGAGACTTCAGATAAGGCCGGAGGGTCTCTTTTTATGTCCTTGGCACACACGAACCTCCTGTTGCTAATTGGAAGACAATGGCAGAGGGAATTGGCTGCTATATAAAGTGTAAAAACTGTGTCACCTCTATTGGTCAGGTCACTGGACACAGACACGCCGCAGCTATCGAGATGAGCCAGTCAAGCTGGAAGAGTTGCCCCATTTCTTGCCACTGCTCCTGCAGCACTCAGGCACGTGTGTGTGGTGTGTGTGTGTGTGTGTGTGCGTGCGCGTGTGTGTGTGTGTGTGTCGGTGAATTATGTATATTGATAGATTCCCAACAGAAGCTGGAGGATGGGTGTGTTTTTTTTTCCACAAGAATAAACAAGAGAAATTATACACCATAGAAGCGTGCAGTTGCTCTATAAATAGCAGTGGAGAGGTTGTTGTTTTTTTTTTTTTGCTCGGGGATGTAGTTGCATTTTTTACAGGTCAGACTATGTGACGAAGATATAACGTGCGTATAATGTTTCTGCATTCAAAAAAAATGACAATAATGACTTTGATTAAAACCATTTACATCACTTTTCTCTAAGATGGAAAAATGTATTTCTATATAAAACCTGCCCCCACACTACACCACGATATCTGACGTACATTTTGTGTGGATTTCCAATGTTTTAATCCTGAGAAAGCACAGATGTAGACGATCCAGTCGAGACGCAGGACCACACACACTTGGCTTTTAATCAACAGACATGGAGTTGATAGCTGTTGTGTGTGTGATGTTTTGTGCTGAGAAACATACAAAAAAAAGAACCCTGTTATGGCTGAGAAGACGCAATCTTGTACTGTACTTTACGGGTTCTAAAAAACAGTATGCGACATCCATGTTGCGGTCAACTCGCTCTCATTGGTTATTACAGGGTTCTGCTCACGCCCCCCAATCGCTGTTTAGTCGTAAATATCAACCGTGACAGCTCCATGTTTAGCAGTGGCGGAAACAGCGGTTGCCCTGCATCAACCAATAGATTAGCAAGTTTGCTTGTTAAATGTTTGTCTTGTCTTCTCCTTCAGTAATTCTCGATGCAGCGCCACCTCAGGCGAGGAGGGGAATACATTATTCAAAACGTTTGGTGTGAAAGCAAACTCTGGACCGGCTGAACGTTGCATCCCCCAATTGAACTGAGTCGAGCGGACTATTAGGTGTGAAAACGAACTATGTCAATGTTTCTTTGGTAGCTTATTTTCTGTCTTGAGCTTAACCCTATTTCTTCCAAGTCTTCTAACCCTGTGTCCCACCTACTCTTTTTACTTATATATAATATGATATATATTTACTGTACTTAAGTATCAAAAGTAATTTTCTGATGTAATATGTCCTTTTAGTTTTAGAAGTAAAATTAAAAAGCTGAGGCGTTAGAATTGGGCCATGGTTGGGTGGTCTTTCAACTGGAAGGCTGTGGGTTCAATTCCCAGCTCTGCTGGGCCATATGTGTCCTTGAGCAAGACACTTAAGCCCATGTTGCAGCGTGTGAATGGGTATGAAAGACGTGCAAATGGCCAGACTGTAGTGTAAAGCAGCTCATCAAGACTAGAAAAACAGACCATAATACCAACTCTTCTTCTTCTGATTCTCGTTGGTAGTAACAAGTAACAAAGATAGGAAATGTAGTTTGAAATTTAAATAACAATGTAAAGTAGTGATACATGAATGTTGTACTTACGTACAATAACAGAGTATTTGTACTTTGTTACATTGCAATACAATACTGTCCATACACAGATATACTGTGTGCAGTATGTGTAAATACTGCAGTGTATATTTTGATTTCTTTTATTCATGTTTCTAGTGTGTGTTGTATGTGTTTACACGCTCTTTCACACCTTTGTTTGTGTATAACCGGTGTGAACGTGAACATGTTGACTCTTCAATGGCAGACGGACAGCTGATTCTCTATGTGTGTGTGTGTGTGTGAGAGAGATTTTAAACGGCCCCCGCATCCTAACCTAACCCTCTCATCCGTAGGTGATCACTCGGTTTTCTACTCATCTTGTCTGGGCTGTTTTAATTTTTTCTCTCCCCCCTGTATAGCAGCCCTCCTCCATCTCTTCCTCCTCCTCCTCCCTCCTCCTCCCTCCTCCTCCTCTCCTCCTCCTCCCCTCCCTCTCCCTCTAAGTTCGATGCGCTCGGCTCTGGGCCCTGCCGTGAGTTCTCGGTGCGGGCGACAGCGCTGCTGAACATGGCGTCAGACGGGATGATTTTAACGAACCACGATCACCAAATCCGGGTCGGAGTCTTGACAGGTAAAGGCAGAAAAATTCCGCATCATTTCCCGCTGCTTTCGCGCACGTTTCCCATGGATTAATTTGCGCCGGCTGTGCGCACGGATCTTCTTCATACATGTCGGCTGGATTTTGCGTGTCGGCGGCGGCATCAGCAGCAGCATCCCTCGGTCTCTCTCCGGTTTTTTTTTGCAGCCTCTTGCTGATTTAAAGCCTCCCTCCTCCTCCTCCGCCTCCTCTTCCTCTTCCTCCTGTCATACCGGTATTCATTAATGTACATGCTTATAAACGCTTATAGCTGTGGATGTGGGCTCTGCCTCTGCATCAGTGTGTGTGTGTCCTCTTCATGTAGCCTAGTTTCCTTGTCGAGTCTGAAGAAGAAGAAGAAGGAGAAGGAGAGGAAAAAGGAGGAGAAGAGCTCAGTTTATGTGGATTGAATAATTCATGTCCTTATATCTGCGTGATCTGTCACAGCTGAAAATTACAGCTGATCGTGTGTTGCTGCTAAAGATGCTCGGGCTCCAGATTAAATTATTGACAGCCAGCTGACCACAGCAGGCTTTTTTCTGTTCCTCTCCTCTCCTCTCTCTCCCTCCTTCTCTGAAGTGTCGCTCACGACAGTTGCTGAAGGTGGATGATGTTGGTGTTTGGTGCTGGAGATGATAAGCGCATCCTCGGCCTGTATCCAGAGCGCAGGGGTGATGGGATGTGATGTGATGTGATGTTGGGGGGAGAGGAAAAATCAGTGAAAATGTGTTGCAGAGGTTCTGGATTTTGTGAATGACAGTGGAGCTGTCATGACACATGTTAACGGCTGAGGCTCAGGCTTTCTGTGTGTGTGTGTGTGTGTCTGTGGTGGTGGTGGTGGTGTGTGTGTAGGGGGACGGAAGAGGCGGGGTATGTTGGGCTCAAACACACGCGTGAAGCCTGCTGTCATGACATTCCTCCAAACGCAGCGCCGTGACTGTCTCAGGATCGTGTGCCCTTTGCATGTGATGATGTCCTTCCTGTTGGCCTTGTGTTTAAATACATATGTGTGTGGTTTTTACACACCTGTGTGTGTCTGTGTGTATGTGTGTGTGTGTAGCTGAGTGCTTTGTCATGTTTCAGCCATCACGCGGGCTAATCCAGCGTTGTCTGTCATCGTGATAGAAAAGTGCAAGAAACAGGCTTTTTTTCCATGATGATGATGATGATGGTGGTGGTGGTGTTGGTAGTGGGGTGGATGGATGTCCAGATGAGGATCACCCCTTCCTCATTCTCCTTTTCCTCACCCTCCCTCCTCCTCCCTCTCCTCTGTCTGTCCATCCTGCAGGCTGGGTCGATCAATATTTCATGAAAGCCGTGATCACACACACACACACACACACACACACACAGAGTGGTATTCCTCCATGTGTAAATCCACCACGGAGGAGGTGGTAAAGGCGATGTGTAGCGGTGTAGGAATGACTGTGTAAGAAAGACCCTCTCCTGAAATCTGCCAGGGAAACCCCCTCCACCACCAACAACACCAGCAGCAGCAGCAGCAGCAGCAGCACAACCACCCGTCGTTTCCTTTATGCTTCCTCCTCTTCCTCATCATCAGCATCACACCAGAGAGGAGAGGAGAGAAGAGGGGGGGTGCTGTCCATGGTGCTGAAATCCAGCATCACTCACAAATCAGTGCGGTACTGACCCTACCGCCATAAATACTGCATCAGATAGAAACACCCAGGGATATGTAGACAGAGGGAGAAAACCCATGTCACTTCTGCCTTTCTGTCGCCCCAGCTTCGGTGTTGACGTCGCCGTGTGATGTGGAGTTTGGTTCGGCTCCAGCAGTCAATCAGCGATTAATCTCTTACCAACTCTTTTAATAATAATAATCAATCTCGGGCCTTTTTAAATGTGCATATGTTCGCGTTTGTAAGTGCTCTGCTGTAAACAGGACATTCGCGGGAACTGTCTTTTTGAAGTTCAGAGAGTGGACACCGGTGGACGTTTTTAACCATTTGTGGCCCAAAGAAAATAATCAGCAGATTGAAAGATAGTTAAGATTGTGAGATTTAATGGAAGATTTGAATAAAAGACCTAATTACGACTTATATACTGACAAATAATTGACAAGAAATTTTAAAGTCAAGCTTCTGGGGAAAATACTACCATCATATTATTACCTGCTGCATATTGCACTGTATATATTATAATAGAGGCGGGAATCACAGGGTACCTCATAATACGATACGCGATACACGGTCCACGATACCGATAATAACTCGATACAACCATTTTGTGATAATCAGTATATAGCAAGACAATCATATAGCAATACGTCACGATATCTGTCTAAGGATTTCTCTATTTATTCACAACATAGAGAACCAAGTGGATAAAGTGTATGTATTGAACGTAGATGGAGCATCTCTTAACGTAGCTTTCTCCACCATTATCCCATTATGTAAACTCCCTCTTCTTCAGCCAGGCAACTTCCGCCCTAAGTTTACCCTCATTCATTTGAGCAGCGCCACCGTGAGGAGACAAGAAGTAGTGATGTCCTGCAAGTGAAACCATCAGGGACTGTTTAGGGACCAAATCGATATTTTGACCCACCACTAATATTTAAACTTTTAATATTTAAATTTTAAGTTTGACAGCTGTGTGTGTGTACGGATGTGTTTAATTTGCAAAGCTCGATGATTCATTTTTGCTAATTGCGTTGTTTCAAATCAAGATTTTGATTTGAAAATGATTAACGCTTGAGCCTTAATTTGATGTTTGATGGGCAAATAAACATCGTGCTTATTGGTTTTTGTTTACGCAAGGTATTTTTGACATAAAATCATGTAAATCAGAGTATTTCAGTGCTCGTTTTTAACCCTTTACACAGCACGTCAGAGTTCATTTCTCTACGTAGTATGCCCAAACTGTATCCCAGTCAAGTGACAGATTGCCAGTTTGATCTCACTTTGCAGTGTTGACAATTCACGCGTACGTACGCCGATGTTGAGACACACGGAGACACAACTGACAGGCTTATTCGTCTTTTTGATGCATTTGTGTGCGTGTGTGTACATGGAATTTGGAGGCCTCACGCTGTCAGGGAAACTAATCATCAGAGAAGTGGGAAAACACAGGGAGGGGAAAACATGCGATGTGGCATGAAGTAGCCATGTTTTACCTGACCTTTAGACTTTTAGAAATCTATTAACGGCAGAATTGTTCACAGCTCTAAGGAACGCTGTGAGATTCCCCTCATTAGTGGGGGAAATATTTGTGAGATGATGCATTTTGACGGCCAAATCTCCCCTGCTGTGCTGCCACCGGGAAGCAAAAGTTCCAAATAGTGAGGTTTCTTACATCACAGACCTTGTCGCTACACCTCAGTCCTGAGCTGTTCGACTGCTGTGGTGTGGAGGCCTGTGTGAGCGGAATGCTAATGGAGTCTGAAGCAGTGCTCAATCTCCCTCCCTGCCAGGGTCAGAGGTCACTTGTCCACTCTTGCATTTAGTCAGTGTGGAGCAGATGAGACCCTCCTCCATCACTTAGCCCTCACGTCCCTCTGGACAGGTGACAGAGCCCAGGGGACGGCACGGTTTCGACCCTGGACACACAGAGCAGGAGGGGTGAGGCTGGTGTGTCCACATGTGACTGTGTGTGTGTAGGTATGTCAGTTAGCGTGTATATTTTGTGGAATGCGTGAATAAAAGGGGGGTAAGAAAATATCAATACACCAAAATACTGCAGTATTTCATGGCGTGATACATTATCTATTGTTTGAACTTTACACTTTTGTCGCCTTGACCCACGTTTCCAGTTTCCTCTGGCGCTCAAGATTTAGCTTGTAAGAATGTGTTTATGTAGTTGTTGGACTTAAGAAACTTAATTGCCCTTTGGAGATTAGTAATGTTTCCTATATCTGAACCTCTGTATCGATCGAGAAATATTCTTGACTTTCTCCTTTTTCGCTTTAAAATACACCATTTTAGCTAGTTTAATCGAGCTAATGCCGTAGTCCGACTAAGACAGGCAGCCGGACTACTTGTTGGAAAACTTTGCCTCCTTCTACAATAAGACTAAAATCTGACTTTTAACATGTATGTAAACACAGACTGACTGCTATAACGTATAAATAACACTGATTTGGCTAAAAAGAACATTAGCTTGGCTTGCTAGCAAAGTCAGTTTGTCACATAATGATGCTTAGTTACAAATAAGCTTTTGTAATGTGATGGACAAGTGGAGCTGAATACCAGTTTTTTGTGACATACTAGTCATTCTTAAAATATGGATGTATCACCGATAATGATTGTATTTACCTAAGAATTTGTTTGCAGTATTGGATGTCTGCTGTGTCATTATGTCATAATTTCAAGATAATTCAAGATATCTTTAATTATCTTCATTTGAAGACATCTAAATTGCCTTGAATGAATGAAGTTTCAGATAGTCGGAATGAATTTGTAGAAGACTGAAGACTTCTCACGCTGTGCTCGGTCTATTGTGACGTGTGTTTTGTGTTTGTTTTTTCCGTCATTTTTCTCCTTTTTTTCCCCGCGTGTCGATGACAGTTGTGCGTGTTGAGTGTGTTTTGATGCATGAGTGCTCGGTGTCCAGTTTCCTGCTGTCAGTGTTTCTTCCTGTTTAGTTGTAATTGTCCTGAGTTGCTCTCCCTGGGTTTGCCTCAGGCTCTGGGCACTCAGCTACACACTCACTCACTCATTTTGGCTAAATATGCGTGCAAAATATCACTTGATGCATATTTTGTGTATATGCAGAAATACTGTCACAAATTGAACTATGACGGTCACAGGACCATTCATACTTTCAGACATTTCTATTTAATTTCTTGTAGCGATGCTAGCGCTACTTTATGATTGAATATTCATAATTCATATGAACACATCACAGGGTTGTGAATTGCCTAAAAGTCTGCAGTTCTAGAGGAAACTCTAGACTTGTGTGCTGACTGTTTAACTGTGTACATTAGAACACATATCGCTGAAATGTACCTCATAAAGTGTGCTGTGTGGCCTCCTTCAAGGTTTGATGTGTTGTGCAATCAGAGATGTACCTTAGTTGGAACCAGTGGTTATTTGAGTTACTGTTGCCTTTCTATGATGTCAAGCCAGTCTGGTTATTTGAACCATTCTCTCTAAATAAATCCACATTTCCACCGAGGGGAAGTTGCGGTTTGGTGTTTATTTGCGTTTCCATTAGGAATAGTGCCAAAATAACCAGCTCCAACCATTCCACAGTCAGCCGATTGGGCGCAATCACTCCCTTGCATTCAGTGTAAATGTCCCACGGAAGTCGAGGCAAACGCCTGCAAAAATTGTTGCCTGTTGTGTCACATTCGACGTCGCTGTTTGTTGTTGTCGCGCTACACGGCCCTCGGCCACAGCCCACACCCCACTTACCAAGTAAAGGTACTGATTTCAGTCAAAGCACAAGCCTCACCCAGGGGTTTACCATTCCAAACTCTACCATAATGTAAAAAATTAACCATACCATGATGAGAACGCAGCATAATAGACGTTTGTTCCCCCTCCTCTCCAACACCTGGTTGCAATAAGGCACGTTTTTTTTAGCCATATTTCATGGGCTATTCTTGGCATTTTCAGTCAAACTCAAGTAGTTTGAGAACATTTTCATGTACTTGTACTGTGAAACTGTGCTTCCGCGTTGCCTCTATCAGTTGGGATGCAAAAGGAAAGTCCGGAGAAATTCCAGGTGAAGCGACACCAAATCACTGCTTTACTGATAAACTCAGAGAGTCGAGGACATTCATTCATATTTAAAAGTTACACACTGCGGCTTTAAATCACCTTACTTTCCCGTTCCGATGGTCACTTTGAAGTGCTTTGTGTGTGTCACGTGTGTGTGTGACTCTAATTTTTTTTATTTATTTGTTTTTGCCTTTGTGTGCACTAATACTGAGCTCTGGCTGGAAAACACAGCTTAGCAAATCCCACTAGCCCCCAAATATAGCTACTGTATGCATACCTCCCATGATCATACACTGAGAGAGAAATAGAGGCTAGCAACCCCCGTAGAGAGAGAGCGAGAGAGAGAGAGAGAGAGAGAGAGAGAGCCCTGCATAACTCTCTCTCTCTCGCTCTCTCTCTCTCATTCACTGGCTTTTAATCTGTATAAAGCCGGTGTGTATGTGTGGGACCCTGCGGTATTATTACACGGCAGTGCTCCATGCATGAGCCACAGAAGCTCTTGGATGTGAGGCTTGATTCACACCCCACAGAAAGCCCCATTGATGCTGGCTGCTAAGAACATGTGGGTTAACTCTTCAGCCCTTCCTCAAAGAGATGTGGACACACTCTCAGCACTGAGCTTCCAATGAGGAGCTTGGGGAAGCTCCACTCTGTGACAGACAGCACACACGTTTTTTTTTTCTCCTCTGCATCTTTCCCTATTTTCTCCCTCCCTGTCTGTCTGTCTGTCTGTCTGTCCCCCCCCCTTTTTTCTCGATCTGCAGTGATTGTTACCACTAAGAGAAATTCAGGGATTTTGTGTGGGTGGAGCTCAGAAACTTACATGTCTATTTGGACATGTAAAACAACTATTTTTTAGATTGGTCTTTCAATTCCTGTGTTAAGTAACAAGAACACTGTGACTCTCTCTCTGTAGAATTGGTAGGAGCTTGTATTGGTAGGGATTAGCTAAAATCACTAGGAATATTTTTAGGAAAAGGACATGAGGTGAGGGTTGCTGATGTCTTTCACATCGTTGGAGCATCATGTTTTTGAAAGTGCTGCTTGTAGCCATTTGGTAAATCTATCAGCACAACTGTCTTTAAACAACTACGTTGTTTGCTCTTTTTTTTTTACCCATAAAAGGACCAAAGAATGCCCCGTAACTAAAGTGTAAAGTACACTTTGCCCATTTTTTTCAAAATAACTTTCAATATCTGGCAGTTGTTTACAATTTACTGCATGTTAAAATACTGATTTCACAAAGTTTATTTAGAAAAAACACTGCAGTTGTACACGAACAACAGATTTTGCGTGTTAAATTTGAAATGTGAACAGCACAAAACGTCATTTTTTATCTCAATTTGCAAAAACTTCTTCCCACTCTCTCCTCTCTGGTAACAAAGTCACTGATTCTCCAGCTTCCTGAAACAGTGCGAGGTGAAATTACCGTAATAACCACCATGTTGTGACGTGCAACTTCTCAGCTTTCAGAAACCGTTGTAGTTTTTCCCGATCGCACAAACTGTTGCATAACTACGGTGATGCAAAGTGTGCTTGTGCAAACGTGTCATCAGCGATACGCTCGGTGTTAAAGGGCCGATCACTTTATCTTACATTATACACACGTTTGTCCTCTGCTGTCCTGCGTTGTGTGTGTGTGTGTGTGTGAGAACATTTGGGTTTGCAAGCATGGACGCGTGCTGATGTGTGGCTACAGTTGCGGATGATAATAATCGTTTAATCTGCTTTTCCACATGAATTAATCTCTGGAGTGTGTCCCGAGCTCACCTCGGCAGCTCCGGAGCCAAAGAGGTTCGCGAAAACAGAAACACGGAGTCAAGTCAGCGAGAGGCGGCACTGCGTGCCAGAGCACCTTGACCGAAACTCGGAGCCACCGTCGTCTGTCTCCGAGCAGCATGGGTGGCTGCCAGGTTATGGGGCAATCTTGTCTCAGCATCTGTGCCTCAATAGACTCTCTACGATGCCAGTCAAGTGTTTCACAATTAAAAGAAACCAGACTGTGAAAATGAATGGCACTGAAGTTTTTTTTTGGTATGTGTAGTGTACTTTCTTTTGTCTCAGTTTACCAAACCCACTTTGTCTGCTTCTGTTCTCTTTGAGGAAATGACTACATTTCATACACTTTGTTTACATTTTGGTGAACACAGGAGTTTATGCTGAAGTGCAAAGTTGCACTGATTGCTGCATTGTACTCTGATCTACAGGATATAGGCCTACAATGGTCTAGAAATCAGATTCTATATATATATCTATATATATATATATCTACATCATACATATCAAACACAAGGCAAAAATTGTTGGTGTGAAGCCTGGATGCGGCACTATGTCGCTATAGCTACAACTTATTATATGGTCGCTTTAATTGTTGAAATAAAATGTGTTATCAAAGCCAACAAATGTACAGCACATTAAAGTAAAAAAAAAGAAAGTAATTAAATCAGCCATTGTTATGAATATCATGACAAAAAGAACTAGCCTTAACATTTATCAGAGCGCAGGCTGAAGGTCTCCTGAGGACAATTCCACCGCTTGGATGGGGTTTGCGTCATTGTTTGGACTCTTGAAATATCTGAGCTCTTTTCGTATGTACGTGGTCAGATGAGGATTTGTCTGTGGTGTGGGTGGGGCTCGCTGTGTAGAAGTGAAAACACGGACTCTCTGTTCTTTGTCTGTTCTGTTTGCATCTCTCTCACACACACACAGCTGTCACCGTGGACAGCAGTGAGGCAGGTGGACCATGTGACCAGAATAGACAATAGGAGATGTGGGGACACGAGCACAGAATGAGAATTAAGTCTTCACTGCAAAGGAATGATTTTCAGCGGTGAGTTCGGAGGGGATGGAGAGGCGCACACACACACCTCTGACTCTCTCCCATGGAAGTAGTGCTCCTGCACTGTAAATAGTCTTTAATTGGGATGCAAGTTAGAACAAGAGGCAGACAGTGTTTGGTGGATGTAGATGAGACTCTCCCCTGCTCTCGCGAGGCCCTTGTCACCTCTCCAGAGAAGAGCTCCATCAGGGATGCCTGGAAAACTATTCCCAGACTGGATGCGTAGGTGTAGGAGAGTTTGGTCCCGCTCCCACTAGTGTTTTTTTTTGTTGTTTTTTTTTTTTTAAAGCAAGTGTTACAGTCTGTCATTCATGTGAGGCGAAAATCACACGAGGTTAGCTTAGCCGAAAATAAATAAAAAAAGGAGGAAGTTTGCTCTCCATATTTTTGGAAATAAACAAAACAAGTGAGACATGAAGTTGTCTCTTGTTGTATTAGTGAGGAATACGGTGGTAAAGGAAAACATAGTGAAGTACAGTACTTCCAAAAAAACATATTTAAGTGAAAGTAAAGTTACACATTTTAAGTACACAAAAAAACCGTAAGATGAGTAAATTTAATTCATTACTTTCCACCTCTGTATAAAAAGCTTGATTCTAAGGCCACAAAAATCAAATTATTATGGGATTATACACTGATACACATACTTATGGGTTGTATATTCAATTTCAACCAACAATTATACACACTGGGCCTTTAATCTTGTTGTACAGATTTGTGTATTGTGCAAAGCCACTGTGTGCAACTTTGGTTTATATCGCGGCTGTTGTACGACAGTCATATGTACAACAATGAAATATGAAGATAGAACATGTATTTTGTGTTGTTTTTTTGTTTTTTTTTTTAATTACAACATCAAACCTTTAATTTACACCCGCAGAAGCAACATGCTGTGTTTATACCCAGGAGAGACACAGTCACTCAGGTCAGTCCTGCGCGGTACCGTGCGCAAAGGAGTGGAGCTGCTGAGTGATTGCGATGGAGATGGAGATAAAAGATATGTGCAGTAGCTTTTTAACTGATGAGTCACTCTTGGTAGTCGGCCGCCTCTGGATACCTTGTCCTGGCTTGAGGTGTTAATTAGCGCTGTAGGGACGACGCGAGCAGAGGATGCAGGAGTAGCAGGAAGCGGGGAAAAGGCAAGCGGGAATAATCACTGATTCATCAATGTCCTCATCAGTCCTCATCTAATAGGTGTCTGAATCGTAGACCTCTCATGTTTCATTCAGGCGAGTAGGTCAGCTCACCGCTATCTAGCATCTATCACTGCTCATTGAGAGCAGTCGCTACAGTAACAACACACACACACACACACACACACAGCATTACAGGGTTAACTATTTTTAAATGAACCTGACCATGTTTTTATGCTGTGTCATGAAACAGAGGCATTAGTTTGGCTGGTTACTTATTCCGTCTTACTTGGGGAGTATCAGTGTTTTCCCCACACAAAGGCTTCCTTTTGCTGTTTTGCCTGGTTACTATGGAGATGAAACATACCTGCAGGTATTATTAGACGCACAGTTCTTTCTTTGTGAATAAATGACACGTCAACTTTTGTTTTTCCTGTGAGGAGATTGTGAGGAGATTGGACCCCCATCTTTACAGTGGAGTGGATCCTGGATATATGACTAAACAGAAGAGATTCCTCCTGGTTGTCAGTTTTTAGCGACTAATAGTTGCAGTTTGATGTTTGGGTCATTTTACTCTTTCAGATCAGCAACATGGCAAAGCCAGGTGGACAAGTTAATCATTCACAAATCTCAAACAGATAAAAATAGAGAATAATAAATGAAAGTCAGCTTATTAGTCATTGGGTTAAGGTCAAGACTGAGGAAAATTACTTAGATGACGTCACTCCAAGAGGTTTTGGCCTGAGCTCGGAGTGCAATTTTTAATAGAAAGCGAGGGCTACACATTTTGGGCATGGAGTTTGACAGATGTGAGCTCTTAGCAGCAGGAATTAAATTAAGGAAAATGATGGAAGAGCAAAACTCATTACTGGTATATATACTTAAAAAATAAACTTTTAAATCAGAATGTATCCATTTTATTTTCTCAGCGTTTAATGGCTTTTGCGTAGGTCGTAAATTGTCGCCGAGCTGGACGTCTCTGGGTTTTGGCGGCCTTTTTAAAAACAGCCCATGATTAGGAAAGACTTTATGAATCAGAATCCTGGAGCCCCCATGTGCTCCATAGCAACAGTGACCCCCCCCCCAGTAAAAACACACGCCACGATGAGTGTGTGTACATGTGCGTGTAACAGCCAATAGAAAAGCCCGAAACGGATTCATTCACAAGGACAGGGATGAGCGTCTGTATCGAGTAGGTGGAAAGAGGTGTAGCTCTGTGTGACTTCTGGCTGTCACCTTTGGCAACGACCCTCTCGCTGCTGCTGCTTGACATGCTGCCAGGCTGTCCATTGACTTGTCACTTGTTCTGGGGCCTCGTCCCTCCCGCCCTCCTTCCTGAGGCCACAGGACCAGCCGTGTAGAGCTGTGAGTGATTTGTGTAACACGTGCCTCTGGGTAGTTTCTGTCATCTCTTTTTTAAATAGTAGATGCAAAGGTGACACAGCAGTGAGAGAGTGTCCAAAATCATCATTATTGTGCGTATTTGATTCAGTTTTGTGATATATTAAGTGTTGCCACTTCCATGATAATTTATAAAGATTGCACTTCAAAATGTCTTATTCATGTACAACTGCAGTGTTTTGTATAGAATAACTTAATATCTGGCAGTTATTTAGAATTTACTGCATGTTAAAATAGTGTATTAACAGTTTAAAATGAAGGAAAACTAAAGTTTTATTAAGAAAAAAACAAACACCAGATTTTGTGTGTTAAATTTGAAATTTGAACAGTATACATCATATTTAAAATAACATTTCTTTAAGTCTTTGTCTCAGTGTCCAATAACAGGCCAAAAAAATTGCTTGTCGCTTATTTACAGGTTCTTCCAACTCTCTCCTCTCTGGTGACAAAGACGCTGATTCTCCCGCTTCCTGCAACAGCGCGAGTGAAATTACCGTAATAACCGTGCGTTGGCTTTGACGTGCAACTTCTCAGCTTTCAGAAACCGTTGGAAATATTACAATAAAGCAAAGTGTGCTTGTGCTAATGTTTCGCCTGCTCAGTTTTAACGTATTAAACTGTTAATACACTCTTTTAACATGCAGTCATTTGTAAATAACTACCAGGTATTGAACGCTTTAAGTATTCTGGGAAAAAAATTGGCAAAAGCACTCACTCACAGGACATTTTCTGGCCCTTTTATGCATAAAATAAGCCAAAAAAAAAAGGCCCAGGCGATTTTAAAACCTTAAAAATCATGCTTTCCCTGGTTTGTCCGTTCAAGCTGCTGTGGAAACATGGCGGCACAAGATGGCGGCCTAAAGGACACACAAACTACCACAACCGAATCATTTATGTTTCAAATAGATTCCACATTTATACGAACACACCTATGCGTAGTATATTCCATTTCCACAAATAAACCCTACCCGGATGTTACACGGCGAACCTTTAAAAAAGTTTGCGTGTCGGGACTTCAGAGACAACAGTTATGCATTAGGTGCTTTATCGCCTTTTTATACCAAAACGTCTTCCTTTTCCACCTCGCTTGCTATTTCTGTCCTCGTCCCCTCACCTCTCTCGGTCCACCTTTCCCATTTGTTTACCTCCGCTGTCTGTCTGCACTCAACACACTCCATCTCCCCAGGTGAGGTAGCAAGCAGTGTGAGGAGACCATGTATGTGTGAATAATGGAGGAGGCCAGCTTCTCCCTAACGAGGTGTGTTTGATGGCTGAACTCAGCCCACTGTGTGCGCGCGTGTGCGTGTGTGCGCGTGTGTGTGTGCACGTGCGCGTGTTCCCCATATTCTCCTCCTCCATTATTCAGCCTCATGCTTTTTCACGACCCGACCGCAAAACCCTTTCAGATCATAGCACCTGGGAATCAAATGTTAATAGACACACACCCACACGTTTTACACACACACACGTCACAGCCACACATACTCAGCACACACACACACACACACAAGAATGAGTTTGATTGACATGAGTTGGCACGGCTCAACAGCTCTGTTGCCCTTCTGCATCATTAATGGACTAACAACAGGCATGACTGGTGGTTTTCTCAATCCCCGGGAATCATGACTGTTTACATTTAAAAAGAGTGAGTCAGGGAGTTTCTCACTCAATTACGTCTGTTCCGCTCCGGCGCCTTCACCTGTTGTCTCTTTTTGTTTTGTCTCCCCCTTGTTATGGCAGGAGATTTATGGAGAGAAATTAGTCTCAATACTCGCGTGACCCACTTGGGAATTCCACACATGAGTGCGCTGAAAAGCCAGACGTCCAAGTTGGCTGCCAGTGAACTAAATTCAACATGAGAGGGGAAACATCACAGGAGACTCTAAAATTAGAGCTGGAACAATCAGCGGGAAACTCGTCAGTGGCTATTTTAATTGTCAAATAATTCACCGCAGTCATTTTTCAGAAAGAAAGGAAAACTTCAAGTCGTTCCAGATGCTCATATATATAGGAATTCCCCACTGATCTTTGATGTATACAACGGCAGCTGTAAATAGTGAAGACTCTTCGTCAGTAAAAGTAAACAAACTTGTTATTAATCGGTCATTATTGGGTAATTTCATGCCCTTTAATTAATAAATACTTGGAAATAGACACCAAACAAAAGAGGACTTGACAAAGGTGACTGATCTCACATAAACCAGCTAATGTTTAAACACCTGTGAAGCACCAAAACATTATTAATAATATATCAGGCATAATTAAGGACATTGTGCAATAATTGAAATGATATTAGACGCACTGAGATCCATTTGTGACACATTTGTGCAGGGTAGATTGAGATGACTGAATGATTTGCGGTTAAAAAAAAAAGTCTGTTGCAGTTTATATTGTCGTATCTTGTGATTTTGACTTAATTTGCAATCAAATAATTTGCTTCAGTTCAATGTTAATGTGAATGGTTTTGACACGTGATGACCACGCGACACAATTCCAATGCAAGAAGGAGAGTTTAAAGATACAGTATGTAACATTTCTGTATTAACGCTTTAACACCTAAGGCCTTTTTTTTTTTGCTTAATTTAACCATAAAAGGACCAGAGAATGTCCTGTAACTGAGTACTTTTGCCCATTTTTCCACAAGAACTTCCAATATCTGGCAGTTATTTACAACGTACTGCATTCAAATGAAGAAAAACATAAAGGTTTATTAAAAACAAAAAACAAAAAAAAAACGCTGTGTCTTTTAAAACCATAGAGTTCTGCATTCATATTCAAAGTGACCGCCCGTTTTCACCCGGTCACCTTTAACTGATGCCGTCTGCCTGTTGTACCGCGACTGTGGAGCCTTTGCATTTGCTGTGGGTGAAAAGATTGAACTTTTCTTTGTTCTGCCGCGTTACCTACACGTCACAGTTGAGCCAACCCCCGAAAGCTCTGACTCCACCTCCAGGGGATTTACCTGTTAGGCTGACACGTACATGCATGTGTGTCTCAGCGGGGTAAGTGATGAGATGTGTGAAATATGGCAAGTGGCGCACTCTATTAAGCAGAGCCGTCCTCGCCTCCAGGCTTCACTTCACTTCTGCCCCACCATACAGAGAAGACGGGGAGAGAGGAACTGTCTCGAAGTGGGGCTGTGCTGAAGTGGGGGTTGAGTTTAAATGCATTTTATTACACCATAGAAGAAGAAGATGAAGAAAAGCAGGAACTCCTCTTTGCATCACCGCCATCATCGGCTAGCATGAGCTTTGGGAGGAAGTTTCTGACTGTGTGTGTGTGTGTGTACACATGTGTGCACATTGACAGTGGGAAGCTGCAAATGTAATTGCTGACACTGTCCAGAGGATTGAATGTAATGAAGGTAGCTGCTTACAGGCAGCTTCATTAGTACAGCAGGGCCCCAGGCTGTGTGTGTTCATGTGTGTGTGTGTGTGTGGGCAAGTAAAACTCAGCATCTTGGGAAATAAGGGGAGTCGAATGGTTTGCACACACACATGAACACACACACACCCACCCACTCCCACATTAACAAACACATCAAAAAGCCATGGCATCATTGGCTGTAACTTTAAATCCATTTGGAGTTCATTTCCTCGGTGCATTCACGACTTTAGGTGCATGTTCCTCAACATAGGGGCTCTTACTGCTCACTCTCAGCAACACTGCATTGTTTTTGAGGAGTGTGTGTGTGTGTGTGTGTGGAACGTTAAAAGAACCAAACGACACATTTTGTTGTTTACGTTTGTGAAGTCGCCGGACGGGAAGAACACCCACGTCGCGTTTGAATCGGCTGAACGAGCCGCAGTCTTTGGCTCGGAGCTGACTCATGACATTCAATCATATTTATTCATGAAGCCACCGTAACCTGATTCTTGTCGTGTCTTGTCTTCTACTGTGACAATGTGACTGTCGCAGTCTGTGTGCGCTGCTCCAGCTCCGTCCACCACTTTAACGTCATCTTTTTTGTGCAGAATTGAATAAGACTGAATGTTCAGGTAATCCCGGCAGAATACTCTTTGCCAGTTGGATTTTTTTGTTTGAGAGCGAGAGATCCTGTAAACCTTGTGACCTCTCACCTCACATATTGAGACTTTCAGTTGGCATTTTACACAGTTTTCATCCTGATCAGATAGACTGTTTTCCTTCCTTTTACTGGGAGAACAAAGAAATCACCAGAAATGGAGATGAAGACCAAGAAGCAGACATTTTGACCGTCTGTGACAGGATTGTAATTCAGGACAAGAAACACCACAACTCTTGTTCAGGCAAAACTATGAATGGGATTTTCCCTTTAACCTCTTTATTTCCAGTTTAACCACATCTGGAAAGCAGGTGATGCGCGTCAGACCCAGAAATATTCCTCTGAACGGACAAAATATTCAAATTTTAGCGAAATAAATGTTTGGGTAGGATGTTGCTCAGATGTTTAGATGATTCTGAGCAGCCAGTGCACCCATTTATAGATTAGCATCCTCTCCAGAGTGACAAAACAAGCATTTTAACACAAGAAAATGTATCTCTTTGTGATCAGAACCTCTTTATCCTCTGCTGAGGTGCCTTTTCGACCCTCTCACGTAGCAGGAAATCCCCTCCACTGTGAGCAGAGTGGTTCATACCCTGAGCTTAATGCTGCCTGGTGCAGTGCTGCATACTTTTTTGGGCGCTGCAGTGTTCTGCTTTGCTTAGTTCCACTAATTTCACGATAATTGTCGGACACAATGTGCTAAAGCCGCAGCTGTGCTGATCGGGCTTTTGTTTCCGCCCTTTCCAGGAAGCTGCTATGAAATGGATTTGTGCGCAGAGAAGCTGCTCACGGCGAGGTCACCCAGTAGACAAGACGCTGGCCGCGGTTGCCATGAAGTTTTAGATTAACTTTCCACCCGGCGAACAATGTGTAATTTCCGATACGGTCACAACTCCTGCTCCAGGAATCAGCTCGACAGCTGCACCTCTTCAAACAAGTCCGTCCCGGTCAGGGTTGTGGGTTCTGGATGCGCACTTGCGTCGCCCGTCAAACGATTCCCGCCGATCAGCATGAATGTGGCTCCGAGCTTGGATCAGAGGCCTGGCATTGATTGTGAATGGCCATCTGCCAGGCTAACCTTGACCCGTAAATCTGACTGGAGCTGCACCATAAACCTTGACCTCCTCTCTCTCTCCCTCCCTCTCTCTCTCTGCCTCTGATTCCTCCCTCCCGTCCTCCCCTTGAGTGAGAGATCACAGAGGAGCAGAGAGAACATTAGGCTTCATTTATGGAGACCGATCGATACCTGATCTGATTAGGCCGGCGCACATATGTTTCACTACGAACCCTAAAAGCGAACAGATAAAGAGCCCCCTGCTAATGTTAGCCAATAGCTATCCATTTCACTGCCTTTTGTCATATTGAGTGGAGTGAAATGTATGAGCGCGACTGTTCATGCAGATGCACAGAGCTCGTGCCAGGATGCAAAAAAGACGAGACTGTGCAGCCATGCTGTGGTTGTTCTGGTGCAGCCCTGGGTTTCCCTGCATCAGCAGCTTGGGGGGGATGAAGGAGGAGGAGGAGGAGGAGGAGGAGGGAAGAGCGGTGAGGAGATGTGGAGGGGAGGAAAAGCTTCTAACGGGAGGTATCAGAAATGTGCAGCTATATTGATGTCAGTGTAAGCACATTTCTATTGAAATCAATAGAGCTGCTCTTGAGCTCATTTTGGCTTCTAACAAGATGCTCACTAATGGAGCAGCTGAAGATAACACACACAGAAACGGAGCCAAGCAGGGCTGGGGGTGGGGAGGAAGGGGGGGGGTGCTTTGCCTGTGAATTGTTTAATTTATTTGTATTACAGTCAGTCAGGAATGAGCGCATTTATATATGTGTCTTTAAAACAACCCCTAGTCTTACATTTGAATGGGTTGTGATGTTAATTGCGTAGCATGTTGAACGAGACTTTGCATGTTGTCTGGTCAATGTGCTTTTTTTTGCTGGTGTTCAACAAACGCAGAACTTTTCATCCAGTACAGAACAGGAACATTGTTGTTGTTGTTGTTGTTTTTTTGTCCAGTGGCATCTCTGGCTTATCACACAGATTCTTTTTTAGTTTTTCATACACTAAATGATTTGCAAATGTCACTAAAACCTATGTCTAATCCAATTCGTGTTGGCTCGCTGCCAGAATTTACTGTTAAAACCAAAGCCTGACATTTCTGGAGGAAAGGAGGCGGACGTTAAATACGTTTGGAAATGTAATCTTTTTAAGAGTAAAAAGCATGGAAAATAGAACCATCATTCACCTCAGTAACACTGGGATAATATTTATCCTGTATGTACTCACGATGTAGGATCATCATCACCTGTGCGCTGTCCTTCTAAACTCCTCTTTGTGTCTTTTTAACTCTAATGTGTCATTTGTATTTGTTTCTTCCACAGTAAACTGCTCTGTAGCTGAGCGGCCGCACGTGCGTTACATTTAATATACACGGCGTGTAATGTGCCCAAAAAACCCACAGTGTGTGTGTGTGTGTGTGTGTGTGTTTGTGTAAACAGCTGTTGAAAATGCCACGGAGCGCTGGCTCGCTCTGGGCCCCTCTGCTATTGAAATGTCATGCTACATGGGGGAAAAAGCTGCGATACCTCATCCACCGACCACACCACCACACATCCACCCGACGTTCACTTACCACACACACACACACGCGCGTGCACGCGCTCCTGAATGGCTATATGATAATGCCACGCCGAGCCACAGACGCATTCATCATAGCCGTTGTCATTAGAAACAAGCCTCATTATACTCAGAGCCTGTGATTTATGATTAATATTCGCGAGGGGGTGTGGCGCATCGTCAAGCCTCTCCAATCCATTGATTTCATTGAACAAGAAAAAAACAGTGGGGGGGAGAAGATGAAGGGGGGAGGGGGGTGTTGCGTGTTGAGAGGAAGATGAGTAAGTGAGTGTGTGTACAAAAAAAGACGTACAACCCTATCTTTGTGAGGAGGTTTTGACCTTGTAGGGACATTTTGTCAGGGCCTCACAACTTTAAAGGGCTTTTTGGGTCGTACTTTTGTGTGAGTGGAGAAATATCTTCATCCTTTTTTTTTGATACGTGCCCACCAGTGACACTTGAAACTGCAACACTAATTCTGCACTTTTTAGACCCACTCGTAGGGGGACGGGACCTCCTTCCTAACCCATGTAAACCGTGTGCTAACAGTTACGCTAACCGAATCAAGTGTCACTACTGGGCACGCAACAAAGAAAAGAATGAAGATATTTCTCAACTCAGGGGAAACTGAGATGGGGAAGATGGGGAATTTTTCAAAAATACTAGCCCTATTCTAGTAATTCAAAGCTAAATGCAAATCGGTATTAAAAGTATTCCTTTAAGGTTCTGGTAAGGGTTTGGGTAAGGCACTTTGTTGAGATGATTAAGATTAAGGTAAGGGGCCAGATAATGCGTTATGTCTATAATGTGTCCTCACTAAGACTTAAAAAAACAAGTTTGTGTGTGTGTGTGGGCTTGTATTTGTTACTTCTTTAGGACCTTTTCTGGCATAAACACTGACCTTGTCGGGACACGTTGTCCTCATTGGGACCAAAACCTGGTCCTAATGAGTCAGAATCTCATTTCGGAGCAACTGGTTAAGTTTAGGGCTATAAGACTTGGATTGTGTTGAGGTTAAGTTTAGTGTTAAACATTAACTGGTTATGCTTAGGGATAATGCTTTGATTAGGCTGTCCTAAGGCCGTGTTTGTGTGTGTGTGTGTGCTGATGTTGTAGCTGCAGGGACATGGCGGTCATAGCGTGGGAAATGAGAGAGTCAGTGGAAGAGCAAAGCAGAAAAGGCGGGTGTAGGGTGTAATATTCAAGGTCCCTCTACACCCCCGGTTCCGTAAATCGTCTCTGGAACTTCTCTCTGTGGCTTCATTAGTAAGTGTCTTTTCAATATTTATGGCGGCGTTAATAAAACATCAATACGCAAGGCCTTTGTGGAGAGCTGCGGGCTGTAGGGGTGCTGCAGTCTCAGGTTTCTCACTGATACTGGGAGGATCAAGAGCGGTTCCAGTGAGCGCCGTGCAGCGCGAGTGAGATTTATCACTGAAGGCAGACGCTGGATCGTTTTCAGACACGTGCTACATTATGGAAAAAGAGACTTCAGATTATATGTGGATCCGGAAAACAACATTTTGCTGTTTTGATTGTGCGCAGAGTATACAGTATGTGTGTGTGTGTGTGGGTGTGTATATTACTGGCTCCTGTGCCAGGCTGCTGACTACTGTAAGTACACTGCTATTGGAGTTCAGCTTCTCATGTTTTATTTATTCCAGGAGAAAGTGACAGTAAGAGCAGGCCTCTGGAGCTTGACTGAACACTCGGGGTCAGCACAATCTTACCACAACTTACGGCACATGTGAGACTCCAACTAAGAATCAGCTCCTTATAAACTGCTTTTACAATTAATCACTTGTGTCAAACCACGTCCCAAGGTGAAGTTGTTGTTCTGACCTATCAGCAGGTCAAGATCCAGAGATATTCTATTTAAACCACTGACTAACAGTATTTGGGTGTCAGTGAGCACCTCGGACTCCAGCAGCAGAAGACAGTTTTGGGCAGTTTTAAGGTGTAAATATGGGTAACAGGTTTTAATCAGTTTCTCTAATATTTGCCCTTTTTCTCTATGGAGCTCCTTCTCGTGTAAAAACTCACCACTGACCTGGCGAACACAAGCCACGGAGTCATGTCCATGCCAATGGAAGAACAGCCAATCACCCACCAAAATTAACCAGCAACAGACCTCAAAATTCATAAAAATGATGGAAAAATTGCCTTTCCGACAACAGCATACATCAAGGAAGTGCAAATACACACAAGTAGTGCAGATACTTTCATATGTTTCCTGAAAAAGACTTTACCAAAAAATACTGGTTTAAAACCGTATTGTGTGCTAGAATTACACTTTGTAGTGTGTAGTTGCTAGCGAAAGAAAACAAGGCAGCTGTGAGGTGGGATAAGATAGAAGTGGGGCCATTACTACATGGACACCTGTGATCAGATGTCAATACTGATAAAGAAATATGAATAAAGCCTTAATCTTCCTTTCCTCGACTCTTATAATCTCCCCTTTAGACGTTGGCCCAAATGGACAATGAGAAGAAAACAAATAGTTTTTCTATCAAAGCACCTTGAGGGTTAAAATACACCTGTGGCAGTGGAAAATGAAAGGTTCCTGTTTGCTCTTCCACTCTTGGAATAGTCTTTTATGCACCCCATGTGTATTATTTATTCCTCTGCACACACACACACACACCCCCACTCCCCCATCTTACCTACTCTCTCTCTCTCACTCTCCCATACCCTCTCCGCTGACACAGTATTCCCACCACTCTCTCCTCTCCCCTTCCTCTTATTCCGTGTGGATTGCTCACCTAATCCTGTAAGGGAGGAGTTATGCTCCAGCTCACCCCCCCTCAACCCCACAGGCCTTTCCTACCACCTCTCCTTGTTCTTCTTCCTCACTTAGCCTTCTTACTCCAAACAGACATGTAGGTGTAGAAGTTGGTGGAGCTGGAGCTAGTGATGGGTCCGGCCTTGCTGCCTGGGACACAGCTATGAAGAACAGAGCCTCTTTCTCTCTCTCTCTCTCCCTCTCTCTCTCTATCTCTGTCTCTCTCTTTCTCGCTCTCTGTCTCTCTTTCTCTGCACATCTGGTGTGTTGGGGGGTGTTGTCCTTGGCTCAGTGCGGTTGCCGGATTTTGGCCTAGCTACGTTGGAGTGGGTTTAGATTTCAGAAGTGGATCGGCCCCTGGGCTCCACTGGTATATTAACAAATGGTTAGAGTAACTATAAGCTGCAGTATTTTGTATTTATTTAGTTGTTAATTTGGGGGCCGATTCCTTTCCGGAGCAGGTGTCGCACTCAATTCCATTGTGTAACCTAACCCTTAATTTAGATCTGACTTTAAATAAATGAAAATCAAGCTGTCGGTTGGCTCCTTTTCTCATGGATATAAATAGCCTTTTTTTCCAAATCTTATCTAGAAAAGTGTTGTAGTGGGGAGATGCTTTGAAACACAGCCCGGCGATTAGGATCCCATTATTCCGCTCCACACCCCCTCCATTCTCCTGACTGCTTACAGTAAGCCTGAGGATCTGTGTGTGTGTGTGTTTGTGTGTAGCTCTGCACATGTGTATGCATTCATCAGCCTCACAGTGTGATTGAGATAGTGGCTAATGGTGAGATATCATGTGCATGGTGTTGTGGGTTTTGAGAATTTTGTATGGTGCTTGTGAGTGTGTGTGTTGCTTTTGGGTGTGTCTTTGATGACAGATGCTGTTGCTTCTGTTGCTACCCCCACTGCTCCATTCTGAATTAACAAGGTTGCTAAGATACAGTGGGTTTATATTAGATTAGGTTATCTTCTGTTATCTCTGTTACTATATTTTACCCTGCAGTGTGAAGACTTTTTAATTTGGAATTTACTCTCACTTTGGCACTTGTGCACCATTGCTTCCCCTGGTTCCTGTCCTTTTTGTGGCTAGGATGAGGGGGTCTGAAGCACTGAAAGCCCCCCTAGTCAAATGTCTACCACACTCTATTACAATCTGAAGGCGTATCCATACCTCTATTCGCCATTAAGCCCATTTAATTCTAGTCCTGGGGCCTAGTGATTCCATGTAACACAGAACAAGCCAGGAAACAGTGATATGCATTTGGTGGATGCTTATTGGTGTACAGAAATGTTGTCCCTCCCACCAGCAGATGTCAACCCAATCCAGAGTTTGACCTCCATAGTAGCTTCTCCAGGGCTGGAGGGGCATTGGCTCTGCTGTTAGTAGATGAAGAATAGGAAACGATAAAAGATGCCAAGTGAACTGCTAATGAAGGCGATGCTCCGCTTTCCTTCTGCTGGTGCATTTGAAAATGTTCCTTCACATGTGGATGTGGTATCGTGCTATAATGATAAGTATGTTGCGATGATTGGACTTTGTTGCATTGTGATTATAAGTTAAGTTTCTTTGGAACATGTAGGACAACTTGAACAGAACAATGTGATGATGCTCTTGAAGGTGTCTTTGGTGCTTTGACACAGTGCATGTTAAAAGTCTGATTTTAGTCGGACTCTGACAGTGATTCGGTTTTCTTAATGTCATGTAAACACATTAGTCTGACTAAAATCAAGCTAGTCTTAGTCGGACTAACGTACCTGGATAATGCAACTAAAGTGATGTAGACGCTTAGTCGGACACGAGTCGGACTTGGCGTTCTGCACATTCACCAAGATTTCCTTCCCGGGGTTTGACCAGGAAGTAGAAGGAGACGACGTATAAACTATTGTCCTTTGCTTTCATCGGACTACGGCCTTCGCTCGATTAAACTGTGCACGTAAACGTACTGAGTGAGCGAAATGTCCAAGGTGAGGACATCTGCTTCTGACTAGGACAACTTATGATGTCCACACACTGTGGTTGGTTTTGGAATTAGGAATGATGGATCTGGTGAGTCTGTGGAGACTGGGTGGCGATGGAGACCACATGAAAGCAAAACACAAGGGAACTAAGGCAGAAAGAGACAACACAGTGATTGTCTAACAAGGTAAGTGCATTGCAGTGCTATATGAGCAGATGAGATCAGCTGATGAACACCTGCCCTGGCGCATGACAGCTAACAAGTGACAGAGTGCAGAATGTGTGGAAGGAGATGAAAGCCAGAAGTGTGAAAATGAAATTACAATCAAAGCATGCAACAACAGAGTTGTCTTCTTGAACTTATGACTGACTTGTATACAGGATAGATACTTTACTAATCTCTCACAGGAAATGACAGTTAACGTAACAAAAAAATCATTAAAATACTAGAATTAGAATTGAGATACTTCAAGTGATGTTGAAGATTTTGCAAACATTCTTCTGCCAGCACTAATCATCAGTCAATGTCCAAGTGAGCTGTTTTTTTATATACAGTATATGTATATTTGTGAACGACAAACTCCAAATATTGTCCAGACCCAAATTTCTTGACTCTATTTGGAGTTCATGTTGTGTGTTCAGTCGCGAGACTGCATGATGTGGTCTGTATCTGTGGTGTGACAGCGTTTGTGACATATCGGTGTACGTATTATCCATTTGCATGGAAGCTGTGTGTGTGTTTGATCTTGTATGAGTATCTTTGTGAGGACCAAACAACTTATAAACCATAGGGAGTGAGGACATTTTCGCTGTTCCTCAAGTTCTGTCAACCCTTAAAATTGCTTTTTGACGGTCCAGTCTTGGTTTTAGGGTTAGGCATTTAGTTGTGATAGTTAAGGTTAGGGTAAAGGGCTATGGAATGCAATGCGTGTCCTTACTATGAATGCTGTGCAAACGTGCATGTGTGTGCGTGTGTGACGACCAGCTATAAGGGAAAACCCCATTAGTGCGGGATCCCAGGGAGATAATGAGCGCTGACTGCTTTATGTCCTGGAAATGATTGAGTGGAACATCGTAGCAGTTTATGAATACCCTCTGCTAGTAGCTGACAGGCTGACACCACTTAGCCTGCTAGCTGGCTAAGCTAATGTGAGGAGCAGCTGTGGCCTGCAGTTCTAACTTCGACAAGAGCAGTTAGTTAACAATGTTAAGTTTGCCTGTTTTTCATGAGTCTGGCTTGCCTGCCTTGTTATTTATTTCACTGCATTAAAACTTTTTTGTCTCATGAGGTGGCCAGTAATCACAATTCACTTTTATATTACACACATTTCACTTATATACTGTAAGTACATACTGTGTTTTGGACTAGAAAGTTTTCTGAAAAAGGCAGAAAGGAATTTGCACTGGACTCAGTTTATTCCCGTTATGTACCACAACATAATGCACTGATGGAGGATGGAGCTCCTCAGAGCTGCTAGCCCAGCTTTTTTGCTTCACTTTACTTTCATTTGACGTCATATATTTGGCCACTGATAAATGTTTCTGTAACTTTGTGGTCCACCTGCAGCTAAAAGCTAACCCCTACACACATGCTAGTGCGAGCCAATGGCGTAACTATCGGCGGTGCAGCAGGTGCAGCCACACCGGGGCCCGTGTGAAGAGACGGGGCCTGGGACTTATAGTTTATGCTGTGCTATGGAGTTTGTGTTCCACATTCAGGGTAGGGCACCTGTCAATGAAAGTTGAACTCTGTGAGTTCCTCAGTTACATGTTTGAGGAACCTGTGTGGTTTATGAACAGAGGAGGGCGTGCGTAAAGCTGCGATCTTTTGGAGGCAAATGGAGACTAAGCAGTGCAAGTTTGCACCAAAAATGCCTTTTTGTCAAAGTCAGTTGTGATTTCAGCACTACGTTGACAGTGGACAGCTCCTCTGCTCTGGCTCAGGCACGCCAAGGACTGTCCATGGTTCTGATCACTCTGCACTTTGACTTCTCGTCTGTACTTTTCCAATGCAATAGCCTTGGTAAAACATAAATTGTTATTTAATATATTAATAAATACTGTTTATAGAGTGTGTGTGTGTGTTCATTATTAGTCACTGTACAAGGGCCCATCTGTCACAGTCACTACATTACGCCAACGGTCTGCTTTTACGCAACATTAATTCCAGAAGAGCCAAGAAAGCTAAACGGACCTTTTCATTTTTGTTCTGTATTGACGTTTTTTTATCTTTTTCTGATCAGTTTTCATGTCTTTGGTGTCTTGATGTCGTCCCCTGTGTCCTGATCTCCCCCTGGTCTGCCACGGGTTTGTGATTAACCCTTTAAAAGCAGCGTGTGTTTGTGTTAAGAGCACCGTTCACACATGGTTGATCCCATGTGTGAATGGTGTTGCCCCTCTGTAATGTTTCTGATACACAGACCTCCTCCTCCTCCTCCTCTCCTCTCCCACTATTTTAGCCTGGGAACGTCCAGTCTCTCTCTCACACACACACACAGGTGGAGTCGATACACACAGAGGAACCAGAGAATTGATTTTAAATTGACAAATTATCACAATTACAGAGATGCTGGTGTGGATAGATGTGACATCAATCAAGATATATCTCAATCAATCCTCACGATATATATATGATAATATTGTGGTATTAATATGTTATAATATTTATTTATATTTTATTGTTTTTAGTATTAGTATTGTTTTTTTTGTGTGTTTTTGTTCTGGTTTGTCTTTTTTCACTTGTTCCTGATACAGTGACCTTAGGTTTTGTGAAAGGAAATCAAATATTAATTTGATTTCATTTTTTCATTCACATGCTTTTCTTGCTTTTTGTATAATTGTGGAATTCCCAAGTCCATTAGGAAACTGCGGTGGCCTTCGTATACCTGAGAGATTGTTGTTCTTCTTTGTAAGTTTTTGTACCAAGCTTCCATTTCGAAACATGAAATACACACTCTGGCTGTTTTTGTCCGTTCAGGCTTCCGTAGATACATGACGCCACCAAATTCATTGTATTTTAGAGCAATTGTACACATTCACAGGCATACTTATAGGTAATGTATTACATTTCTTAAATGTTATCGTTTTGCACAGTTAGTGATTGTATGTAAATTCAGGTTTGAAAGGACTGTCAGGAACTGAGTCTTGGAGCCTTAATCAGTCTGTCTGGCCTGAGCTGTCTGTCCCCCTTGAGATTATCCAGCCATGTAGAAGCATTAACCTTTTAGCTCGCTGTGAACAACAGGGAAAGAAAAGAACCCCTCTGGCTCCTCACTTGTGTAGTTACCAGCGATGGAGTGGCACTGGCTTGTTGGATCTGATTGAATTCTAATCCCGTCGAAGGGCGAGGAAGTAAAACTAACCTCCGCTTTGATGAGTTGCTCCCACACTGCGGCTATTGGGGGACAAAAGAGATGGTGCAGTGCCTCGGCCGAGCTTGGGATGAAGCGATGAACGTGAAGCTGCGTTTACCTGGGGAAAGTTTCGTGGGCGGAGCCTGAAAGATGAAGGAGGGAACCGTGGTACAAGTTCTTGTGCACCTTCCCCCCCTTCCTTCTCTCCTCCATCCATTATCCCTCCCTTTTCCCCTCTTCTCTTTCCGTGTATTCATCTCTTGCACAGGATCACATTAATATTCCTTTGAAGCCTGTTTCAACTGCAGCCAGAGCTCCCTCTCCTCCACTCTCACTCCCCCTTTTTCTCCCCCTCTTGCTCTCTGTTTCTTCTCTGAGCTGGGGGATCTCTTTCCCACCATCTCTTCCAACCAGTGCAGGGAGGGAGGGGCAGTTCTTTTTTTTTCTTTTTTTATTACCTTCAGGCAGGAGATCCCCCTTGTTGCATGTATGTACACGCACACGTGTGTGCACAAACATGGGCGGCGGTGGCGATGGTGGTGGTTGTGGGTACCGATGCCTTTGACAGAGCATGTTGATTGGTTCAGAATCGTTGCTGCCTCTTGTAGGAGAGTGGAACGGCTATTTTTAGATCAAGGGGTAGCTGGGAGAGAAAGACTGAGGAGGGTTTCGGTGTGTGTGTGCGTGCATGCATGCGTGCTTGCATGTGTGTGTGTGTGTGTGCGTGCGTGCGTGTTTGTAATACCGCAGTCTTAGAGGAAGTTCCCTCTTTCGTGTACACACACACACGCAAGCACGCACGCATGCACGCACATGCACTCTTGCAGCAGTGCCCCTCTAAAGCCAGGCTGGTGTGTATTCCATGTGCTTCACACACACACACACACACACACACACACACACCCTGCTGTCTTTACGTGTCTCTTGTTTCTCCATCTCTTTCTCTCTCTTTCCGAGCTGGCTCAGTGTGCAAATGTCAGCACTCTCACATTTATTTGCCAGAACCCAGAGCAACGTCCTGTACCCTCTGTTTACCTCTGTCTCCACTGTGTTGCCCCATCGCCTTCCTTCCTTCCTTTCTTCCTTCCCTCCTAAACAATTTTAATCCTCTCTTCACCTCAATCTTCCTTTACCCCCCCATCTTGCCATTTATACTCCTCTTTTTCCTGTTGCATCTCTTACTTCACACCCGCCCCCCTTTTGCTACCCCAATCTGATTGCAGTTTTTTTTTTTTACACCATTCCTGTCTTCATCCGTCTATTTATCTAATTCCTCCGCCCTTCCTCTCGTTCATGGATCATTGGAGTAACACCGTGACATTTCCAGTCTTGTGTATATCCAGTGCATCAAGTTTTAAAAAAAACAAACAAAAAAACTGTATTTATTTTTTATTAACTCGACCACCGTCATCCCCTTCCGGTGGTTCATTTTGCGCAAGCATGACGATTTACGTACGGGCCCTCGTCAGATCACAAGACACCTCGTCTCTCTCTCTCTCCATTCTCCTCTCACTTTTTTTTTCCATTTTCCTCTCCCCATGTCTTTGTCTTCCTCCCTGTCTCACTCTATTCATCACTCTATCCGTCTGTGATCACCACGATGACTCATGTGGCTCGCACCTGCTCTGCAGTCGAGGGGCCGACTCGTTTCTTTTTTTTTTATAAGGAGAGGTTTGAGATAATGAAGGTGTGGCTTCACTCGGGCTCCGTGTGATCAGAGTGTGTGCGAGACGAGGAAAAGGGGAGGGCGTCGGTGTTCTGAAGTGGCTGAATGTGTTATTTGCATCATATGTGGTGTTGAAAACACCATGCAGAAGACGACCCTTATAACACCTGAAACTATGTTCCTTTATTTAGGCACAATGGACGAGTCCTGTATGTATGTTCAGTCTTCAGTCACATGTGAACTATGGATCAAATCAAGGATGTGGAGATTCTTAGAAGTACGATAGTACGCTTTATTTGTCATTGTATACAATTCAAAGAGATAATGTTGTGTAACCATAGTCAAAATATTGATTTGGTGATATATCGTAAAGTAAACATGGTCCCTGCCAGTTTCGCTCTCCGAGTGTCGTTGCTTATAGTTGGGTGGAAGTTACCTTGCTGAAGATGAGGGAGTTTACAGCAGGATAATGGTGGAGAAAGCTACGTTAAGAGATACATAGACTTTTGTGACCTTTGTTGTCTATGTTGAGTATAAACAGAGAAATCCTGCACTTTAAACTTTTCAGGTTAACATTTTGTTTTCTTCAGTGAGAAGGATATCGTGACGTGTCGCCGTACGATTGTCTTGCAATTATATGGATGATCAAGGAATCGTTGTATCGTGATATTATTGGTGTCGTGGACGATGTATCGTGAGGTAACTTGTGATTCCGACCCCTTCTAGTCAGTACATAAGGACAAAGAAATGAACTGCACATCAACGCCAACGTGCGGTCATTGCGGTCAATTCACTCGTGCTGTGGCAGGAAGCCAGAGAATCAGCGTCTTTGTCCCAGTAAGGAAAAAAGTTGGATAAAAACGAATTGATAATACACCATTTTAACTTACTCACAGGACATTTTCTGGTTCTTTTATGGTTAAAATAAACACACACAAAAAAGTCCAGGCGGACTTCTTGAGACTCCGGCGTTTAAAGGGTTAAATGTTTCACCTGCTCCAACACACCTGATTCAAACAGTCAGCTCGTTAGTCGTTCATTTGAATCAGGTGTGTTGGAGCAGTGAGTCCCTGAGGACCAGGATTGAGAAACTCTGAAGTGTAAGAGTATAATACTACGTGTTGTGTAAAATACCTGTTACACAAAAATGTATTTTACATTGCTAATAAATTTCTCTGCTCTCTCTGTCTCTCTCTCTCTGTCTCTCTCTCTGTGTCTCACCATATCTAGTGAGCGACAGCTGTTTTCGGAACCTAGCAGAGGACCGCAGTGGCATCAACCTCAAAGATCTGGTACACGACCCCTCCCTGTGAGTACTGACCATACACAGTAATCCAGGCGACAAACAAAACAGTGTAAATGAAGCACGGGGACTTTTCGTATCCCTCCAAACAAAGATGCACAGGTTCTCTGCATGCGTGCGTCTGTGTGGAAGCCACCTTCATCTTCTTTTTCTGCTCGCGCGTAACTAAGAAACTAAAAATATCTCTTCAGCAGCACAACATGTCGGGGTTCGGTGTCGCCCTGTGGAGAGAAATTCCCAGCATGCATGGCAACAACAAAGGAGCCGCAGCACTGCTCTGTTTCAGGGACGCCTGTTGGTTTCGCTTGCGAGAAATGATCGTTTGCTCAAATAAAAACAAAAGGGAGGATGAAACCGACCGTTGTTTATTTATAGGACGGCAACGTAATCTGTGACAGCGGCGCATGAAAAATGACAGCCTCGTCACAAGTGAGTGATAAGTCCAAACACACACACACGTTAACACTGTTGTGCAGCTTTAAATATGATCCCTAAAAATGAACAAGGAGCCATTTGGACACGAAGCCTTTATCCTTTAGCCTCTCGTATGTTTATAGTGGCAACTTAACAACAAAAAAGGACCTTCCTTGCCCCTTTTGCAGGACTTTCTGACTCATTACATCCAAGGAAAAGGTGAGAGTGACGTAAAAATTGATTCCACAGAGCCGTCAGTTACAAAAATAAACAAGCTCCAGTAACGTTCACAAAAAACTATCACACTATACTTAAAACTACGTGAGTGACGAGACACTATAGTTACGGATACGGTCGTAAAAAATTGTTGCTCCTCGTCCTGTTACATCCTACCAGGTGCGGATGTAGGAAAAAACACCTCAATTTACCTCAATTACTTCATTAATGTTACTACAGCAGGACAATTAAAGGAGCCTTAAACCATTTAACGTGCTAAATATGACCAAATGCCACATATATTTTACTTTTAATTATGACTCTAACAATGCGTTTAGGTGGAGGTGAGACAACACGAGGCAAATTTATTTTTGGTATTGCATGATGTAAAATAAGACCAAATTGTGACGTATTGGAAAAGAGACACAGGTCAAGACAACACAACACAATTTACCACCAATTTTAGAAAGAGAAGGAAAATACATGCCATGAGTGTCTAGTCCGGTCAAGAGGGGGCCGCTGATATGGAACGGCATATACTTCACTATAAAAGCATATGAATGAAGCAAAATAAATCTATTATAAATATCAAAACAGAGAAATAAATCTAAGATTAAGTAACTATAGTTAATTTATACTAGAAAATGTTATTCTGTCAATGTTCTAAGAGGATGTCGTGGGCCATGTTTTCATTATAGCATGACAATAATGTAATCGATTGGGGGATTACATGTGGCCCGGGGCCCGCCGGTTTGACTCCTTTCTGTATTTTGTACCATTGTAGCATAATCCAACACAGTGAGTTAACCTGTCCACATAATTTTGGCCATTGAGATTGTATTGTAGCAAAGCACAGCAGAAGAGAAAAGAAATTTACTCAACACTATTGTTCACGTCTTACCTGCCTTTATTTATTCTTTTATTCTTTAATTTTCTTTACAATCTTGCTTCCGTTACTCACTTTATTTTGCTCTTTCAGCCTGGACTACCTGCATGGACTCTCGTGTGCACGTATCGCTCCCTCGTTTTCACCTTGTATTAACTTGATGAGAATAAACAGACAGACAGCAGCCTTCAGTCTGTCATCCGCCAACACTGTGTTTTAGTCGTATGTGTGGCGTTTCAAAAAGCAAACAGTGCTGTATCTCAGAAACTGCGACTGAAACACTGCAAAAACTGTCAGCCAGACTCGCGAAAACCTCAGACACGCTTCTCTACACATCCAAGCCCCCACTTCCCGCGCAGCCCATTGATTTGCCGGAGCTCCTCTGCTCCCCCTGTTACTGTATTACAACAGTCGATATCACTGAACTGTCACCAGCCCTCCCGTCCCCCACACCCCCACACCCCCCAAAACCCACCACCGTGAGACGGATCCACGCTTGGCATGTCCTCTACGTGATGTGTATTTTTAGGCCGATGTGTAATGTGTGTGTCAGGTCCACGAGTGTGAGGGCGTCGTGAGCGCCACGCGCTACGTAGTGATCCAGGATCAGCGCGTGTTTATTTGTACAGAAACTTTATGTTTGTATATCTGCTCGGGAACATGCTTTAATCCACGTCTGTGTTTGCTTTATACCCAGAATCCCTTGTTAAATTACACACAATCAGTCATGGCAGTGACAGAGTCAGAGCTTTTATCCACTTTATTTATTTATTTATTTACTAGTTGTTGTTTTTTTTGTTATTAGTGTAACAGCTTTTACTCTAGAAGCAGGTTATTTATTGTTAAGTGTCTTCATTTCAGAACACTATGTAGGGGTTTTCCACTGTACTCAGTCATTCATTTTAAACATTTCCTTTTAAAGAATAAATTCACAGCAGATATTTAAAATGTTGAAACCAAGAGAAGGAAATTATGGATTTATTGGCTTTACTGTACATCAATATTGGGAGATACTGACTCAGATTTTGTCATTTTTATGGTTGTATTTCAGGTTATTGCATCCACTTGTGATCGTTCAAAGATAGTGTAAAGAACCGTTCAGTTATTATTTTTATTATGAGAATTCTTTGTGTCAGTGTGACAAAATCTGTATAAGATATCAGCCAAAATGTAATTTTAATTAATTTTGATAATTCATTTTCATAATCTTTGAATTTTATTAAAACGGTACAATAAAATGCAACACAGATATAACAAAACACACAAAACAAAATGTGTGTGTATCAGCTGTGTGTTGCCAAGAATGATCCACAAATGTGTATTTTAAGAAGAAAGCAGCTGGTGAAGTCTCACACACGTGCAGTTCTTATGTTCACCTGTGTGAAAGTGGTTTTGCACGAGAAGACGAACGCCATCGACGGCGACGAAGTGCTTGTGTTTGAGAGCTCATTTACATTTATGGAGTTACAAACTGGCTCGGAAAACGTACGTTGATTTATGTGATGATTATTTATTTGGATAAGAGTCACGGCTTCCCAAGCTTCCCAATTTTGAATTCAGCTCTCACGTTGCTATGATAAAAGATAAAAGGGAACTGTTTGTGTATCTGATAAAATTAAGGTTTTGCATATATTAATTAAATAAATGTGATGGGCTGTTGACAGTTAATGAAAGGCTCAGTTGTGGCCTACTTATTTTTGCTTGGCAGGTTTGCTGATGTAAGGTTTGCTGGCTTGGTTTCCTCGTTCTCCACAGACTTCTCAGTGATCACTCAGGGCCTCGGCGGTTCACTCATTCCACCAAAATAAAAACACTGCGCGTGGACGGATGTGTTCTAACAGCAGTAAGCTGATAGGGTTAAGCTCGGATTAAATGCGGCGCTGTTGAACATTAAAAACCGGACACGAGGACGAGCGGCTGTGGTGTTGGCGTCCTCTGTCCGCCCCGCTTTGTTGCACTGATGGTAGCTGACACAGACGGCGCTCTGGCTGACCTCGTTTGGCCCGAGACTCGTCCGCGTCCGTGTTAGTCCTCCACACCACACCGCGAGTCAGCGGCTCCATGGGTTTGACCAGCCGTAACGCCTGTGCCCTCAATGTGCCACAGCTGCACTGACGGAGGCAGAGAGCGAGGGTGTGAAGGAGGGTGGTGGTGGGGTGGGGTCACAGTAGGACACGTAACATAAACTCTATTAATAGTGTCTCCCACGTACAGTACATATAAGTGTGTGTGTGATCAATCAGTCTGCCCACGTTTGTCGCACCGGAGCATAAAGAGGAGTTTCAGGTGGATAGAGAGAAAAGAGAGGCAACTCATGATCAAGGACACACTTTAGACAGAGATTAATCTGAGTGTAAATTTGCCTTAATCCTATTTTACCCCTTTCCCCTGCCACTTAGCCCCACCTTGCTGTTTTGCATGTAAGTGTATAAGTGTATATTACGTGTTGGGGTAACAGAAGGTTACGAGATATTTCCCAGATTAACCAAATCCAAGGAAACTGACGTCGCCATCACAAACCTACTATAATGTTGGTTACCATGTTGTGTAACTACGCTACAAAAACACTGGTCCACCCATATTCCCGTGTGTTGTGGAAAGTGGACGCAGCTGCATAATAATCCCAAGAGTCCATGATAGTGACATAACATCAGCTGACAGGGAGACCTTGTTGTGTCTGCTTACGTGGCGACATGTCACCTTCTTGAAGTTGTGTCCCACATTTGAAGTCACTGTGAGCTGTCGGTTTAGGGCAGGGGTCTGCAACCTTTAGGAGGAAAGAGCCATATATTTGTCCCCTCTCCACCCAAATAAAATGAATCTGGAGCTGCAAAATGTATGTATATAAAATAACCGTAGTTGGACAAGTGAAGGACGAGTGAAAGTAACGCACTTTCAAATAAGTGAAGCAATATTTTGATTGTGGCATAAACGGGTATGTGGATCCAAAGATGGGCAGGACTCTAAATGTGTACTCTTCATGTTCACATGACTGCATGTAAGTGTCGGGAATGGCTTCACATATATCAAACACAAGTTTGTCAAGGCTTTTTAGTATTGTACTTGACATAGACATTGGATGTGATGCACCCTAAGCTTCTAGTAGCCACTGCAGAGGGGTTGAAGAGCCACAGTTTTGCAGACCCCTGGTTTCAGGTTAGGCTTAGCCGACCGTAGGCCAGGAGGTAGGATGCGGTGGTCCACTAACCAGAAGGTGCAAGGTTTCTTCACTGGTTTACCTTGTCCTGAGCCACGAACTGGTCCTGATCAATGTGCATGAATGGATTTAAACTGTTGTGTGACGTGTCAGGAGTGCAGATGTACTGTAGTAGGCAAGTGGACGTGTTTGGGGTTTTCAAGAAAGTAGGATGTAGTGTAAAGCACTTCTTTAAGTGGTCTTTAAGACTAGAAAAGCAACATACACACAACATAGCATGTTCTTCTTTACTTCCATGATCAACATATTTGGAGCTTTGTCATATACCTTGATCAACAACATTTCCCCATTGTGTTGTTAGGTAAAATATAATCCAGTTGCAGTTACATTTGCATCAATCTCTGTTCAACCACCGCGCAACAAGTCAGCCACTTGTTTGGTCGTATGACACGCGACGTCGCACAGATTTTACCTGACGTTTAATTTAAACACACGCGCGAGCTGAGCTCGTTCTGCCACAGATTTAAAATGTTGTTGTTGTTGTTTAAGTAGGACGCTGTCAGCAGTGACAGATCGGAACCAGAATGACATTTATTCTGTAAATAAACGGAGCACATGTCGTGGCAGCGCGATGATCTGCAGAATATTTTAGTGTGTGTGTGTTTGTGTGTGTGTTGTGTTATGTGCTATTGGCTATGAGAGGAATCATGGGAGTAAAGTCCCTCGCTGAGCAATCAGAGCTCTCATCACGGTGGGGGTTTGAAGAAGTGGGCTACTCCATTCCTCCTCCTCCTCCTGTGCATCCATCCCTGCGTCGTTCTTTCATCAGCTGACATGTTGAGAGATGACCCCTTGAGAGCATCCCTTCATATGGACAAACCAACAACTCAGCTGTAATGGGCTCGACTCCATGCTGCCACCGGGAATGTGGAGATGGAGATGGCCTGGGCTCTTGTCTCCTCCCTGGATGGAGTGTGTGTCCAAGACGGCGAGAGAGAGGGAGAGAGAGAGAGAGCGAGAGAAAGAGAGCGAGATTGAGTGCCGTGTACAAAGAGCTTGTATTATTAATGAAATTACTCTGGCAGATGGGTCTCATCTTGGAAGTGTCCCACAACCACTGAGATTTGCAGCTGGCTCACATGCACACTCATACTTTCCCTCTCTCCTGTTAAGTGTGCCTCTGACAGTTTATGCCCCCCCCTCCCCCTTTTCTTTCCCTCTCTCTCACTCTCTCTCGTTCTGTCGTTCTCTCTTTATCCTCTTCTCTGTGCTCGTCTTTTATTCATAGAGAGATTTCGGCTGTGGCGTTGAGGCTTTCAGGCCAAAAAAAACATTGCTTTGTCAAAAACCCACCCACCTCCTTCCTCCGATTATTCTCATTTTTATTTGAATAACTATTTAAAATAATAATATTGGTGCAGATCCGTGAGAAACAAAGTTGTTTTCTTCAGTCTCTTCAGGAGAATATTTAATCTAAAATGTTAATTTGACACACATTTTGGCTTTCAGAAACATTGCACCTCCTGCGATTTGAAAATGGCAGTATTGGGATTTTGATAAAAATGACACACATAGGTTGGTGCGGCTATTCTTCTTAGCACACTGCAATGACTTCCATTCCATTGTACAGACTAAACTAAGCATTATGAGAAACCTTAACTATAACCAGTTAATGCTTCACCCTAACCTGAACCAAACCACAATTCAAATCTTAGCCCAAAACGTCACCAGTTCCTCAGAAATGACGTTCTGCCTCATTAGGACCAGGTTAAAAAAAATGCAAGTTACGATAGGAAGCTAATAAGTAGTCCATATGTCTCCATGAGGTCCATTAGTCCTCATGAAGACCATGTAGATCATTAGGACCAGATTGTGGTCTCTATGAGGACTACTTATACTGTCTAAAGGTCACACAGCTATACTTGAAATGTCTCTTATTGACATGTGTTCATTTAGACATCATCACCAAAGGATTAATGCCTCACTCTAACCTTAACTTAACCACAAATCAATTCAAACACCTGACCGATGATATTTCTGATACATTTACACATGGAAATGCGTCATCATTGATCCCAGAGGTCAGATTGAAAGGTCATGATAGAAAGGCAACAGTAGCTCAACAACAACTTTTTACATCCTTGATATGCAGAAGACTTAACTATTTGAATGCACAACACGTCGAACCTTGAAGCAGATGGTCTACAGCAGCAGAGGACCACACCAGGTGCCACTTCTGCCACTTTAATTTAAGTGGCTGGTGAGTGTGTATACACATGAACACAATGTAGCATGCAGTCTCGTATAAAGTACCTTAAAGGGATAAAAGTATCTTACCAGAAAATCACTTTGGTAGAAGTTGAAGTCAACTTTTTTATAGTATTACTTCAGTAAAAGTTTTAAAGTATATGACATTGACTGTAGAAACTAAGAAAGTGAGGCGTTAGGTTTGCGCCATGGTGGTTCAGTGGTAGAGAGAGTTGTCTTTCAACTGGAAGGTCGTGTGTTCGATGGCAATGGAATGGGTGAAAACTGTAGCGTAAAGCAGCTCATCGAGACTAGAAAAGCTCGGTATAAATACGGACCATTACCGACTCTTCTTCTTCTTCTGATTTTATTTGGTAGTAATGAGTACTAGTATCTCTGGTACTGCAAAACTTGAAGCACATAACTAACTTGTGTATATAAAACTACTTTGCCTGTAGTGACAGAAAATACATGCATCAGCAAGTTCTACGTCTGCTTCCATACACATATGAACATATGTTATTCATTTTTAGAAACCTAGATTACATACGTACATGTATGAACAGTCCATACGTGCTTGAGTATGCACGTTACACTGCGTATTTTGTGAACATAGTACTCTACTTACCTACAAACAGAAAAACTGTCCAGTCAACAGCATATTGCTTCTTACACGCAGAAATGGCATCCCCCAATAGTTACACACACACAAAAAAATATGCAAACATTCGCTGGCACACACAAACTCTGGCACACTCTCTCACAATGAACAACACAGCAATTAGAGGCTTTAGACAGGAGGGGTTGCCTAGGAAACGGTGGGAAGGAACCCTAGTTATTTGTGTTGAGCATATTTTCATTTGGGCTGAAACAGAGGCGTAAAAAAAAAAGAAAAGAAAAGAAAAGAAAACCCAGGAGAGGGAGAGAGGTGATTTGTCCTGACAGCTCCTTTACTCTCCTGTGGTGTTACACACACACACACACACACACACACACACATTAGTGCACATGCATGAACACATATAAAGCCAAAAACTCCCCTCCCTCCCTCCCTCCCTCCTCCCAAACTCATCAAGAGAATTAAATCACCCGTGACATCACAGTGATGTCAGAATGGAAGTGTGTTTCTCGTGCTTCTTTCTGACTTCTCTGCCCCTTTTTGTCAAAAAGCAGACAGCTTCTCCCCTCTCTCTCTCTCTTTCTCCCCCTCTCTTTCTCTCTCTCCCTCTGACTTTCTGGCTCCAGCTCCTCACATTCTTGCTGCAGTATTTTGGTGTTGTCTCGCATCGAGCATCTCTCTCTCTCTGCTGCTGCTCCTCTCACACAGTTAGGAAAAACTGAGCTGAGCCGATGGATTTTTTTTTTGTTAAGTCAATGAAATGATGTCCATGTGTGAACAAGTCACATTTGTTGGAAAAAAAGAGCAGATGCTTAATGTTGGTGGTGGATTATTTTAGTGCGTGACGCGGACGGGGAAATATGATGCAGTAGCCTCCTAAAAATAGTGCTCCTTAAAAAGGAGAAGGGAAAAAAAAAGAAAGAAAAGGGTTACATAAGGGGTGTCTGTGCTGAGACTTCACCTTGAGCCTGAGGTTGTTTTGGGAGGCTGCCATACCTAAGGAGGCCACAGGAGGTCGCCATGACTCGCTGTTGAGCGGCAGTAGTTCTGTCCTTGTCAGGGCTTCCTCCTCCTCTGTGGGCCATCCTGTGGAAAAGCCTTTTAGAGAGGATGTTCAAGGGCATTTTGTCTGTTTTGTTCAGGGTCTCTGACGTGTGTTTTCAGTTCTGTGTTTTTATGATTTCTTCTTTAAAAGTCTTGTTGGAGCCATGGAGTCTAAGTCTGATCAGAATTTAGAACACATTTCACAGATTTATATATTATAAGTGCAAAAGATGACACACAAAAAAGGTCAAAAAGTTGGAACAGAACGTCTGTGAAGCAACAGAAGAAATACAAGCTGCAATGTTTTTAAAAGTCGATGTATCCAAAGCAAGCAAGGAGAGTTATGCTAGGGATGAATCCACACTGGGTGAGAGTAGAGCCGCTGCAGTTTGCAGACATGGTTTGAGGATCTGATTATGATTTCTCCTGGGTCGCCTCACCTTCTTTTGATGGTTTTCTGGGAACGTCCACGCCGGAGCTGACCTCAGGGTCGACCCTGAACTTCCCGGAGGGGGTTATATCTCCTGTTTAGCCTGGGAATGCCTCAGGATCTCCCAGGAGGAGCTGGATCTTTCTGCATTACCCTGCTTAGCCTACTGCTACCATGACTCAACCCTGGATAAAAATAAAATGGATGGATGGTTAGGCAGCAGGCTGTTGAAGGTTAAAGGGTTGTCGTAGGAAACATTGACCTCACTCTTCTCGACCTCCCTGTTGATCCCCAGGATCCATTTTGTATTTTTGCTTGTTATTTAATCTGGACAAAAATGATTTTTATGTGTAATCTGATTAAAATCTGTGTTTCTTTTTTAGGTTGGGAGGGATGATCTCAGCTTACAAGATAGTACCAGATGAGATAGATGAAATCAAGGTGTGTAACTCTCTCTGTCTACTGTGTATATGTGCAGTATTTTTTAGTCTATTGCTATGATTTATCCATTAACTTGTGTGTTTTTATGGGACTGTTTGTACTTTTTTTAGGAGACGCTGGTGGATTGGTGCGATGAAAAGGAACTTAACCTCATCCTGACCACCGGAGGCACAGGCTTCGCGCCGAGAGACGTCACGCCAGAGGTGGGTTTCCACGCACTTAGATCAGAAATCTCTCTGTACAAAACAACACATTTAACAGGCTAGAGTTTTAAGAATGCTCCAGAAACTATGGAGACCTTTGCAGAAGTGAAGGGATGTTCTTCTTTGTCTGAGCTTCACCTTTCATACTTTCATACATACTTTTTTTTTTTTTTTTAATGCCTCATAGCTGCATTTGTGTGTTTCCTCTGCAAATTAAATGGAAAATATATTGGAGTAAGTAACACGGGACTGAGCGCTGTTTTTGTTGAGAGGTAGAAAATAGAAAAGGTGGATCCTCTCCTGCTTCTTCTTCAGAGATCCACTGATTGTTGCAGCGCTGATTAACACGTGTTGTAATTAGTCCCTCGGTCACATGGGAAATAAAGAGGTGGACGTGTTAGATCCTTATCAAAGTCACTTCAAAGAAAAGATTGTTATTTGTGTGTTGTTGTTTTTTCATGTTTCACCGGCAAATGATAAAGGTCGTGCACGTTCGTCTCAATAATAAGGGGAACTCTAGGGTTTATGTATGCGAACAATGGAAGTATACAGTTCATTTTCATTTTAATTGTTCTTCTTGTTCTGGAACACAATACGGAAGTGTTAGAATCTTTAAGTTCTTCCTCGTGTTGTTCCCCTTGAGTATAGAAGTTGATGTTTATCATTTTAACTCTATAGAGCCGTAAATAACTGAAAATCACATATTTATTTTATTTTAGCCAAATCCTTCAGCGCTTGTTAGGCTCACAGTTTTATTTTCTTCTGTATCACTGTCTTACCACATCAGATGCACCTTTATTTAAACATTTCAGACAGTATAAAGTAGAAGTGTGTGTATTCACGTGCCCCATATGCATACAGACGTAGGCGACAGGATTTGACATGTGTACTTCTCATTACCGTAACTCCTAGACCGTTTGTGATGTCCAGAAAATTCAAAAACTATGGACTGGCGATCTTTCTGGGGAGGAGGATAAAGCGGTAGAAGATAGATGGATGGGTGGATGAATACTGGAAAGCAGAGAAATAGCTTTGCACCCATAGACCTGTCATTACAGTAGCCCTTAGCATGTCCGCGGAGCGACCGTCCAATCACAGACTAAGATTCACCAGCACGTGACACGTTTGTAACGTCCGCCTCTCAGTACCGTAATTCCTAAACGGTTGAATAACTGCCAGATAACGAAAGTGAAAGTTATCTTGGGGGGGACAGAAGCACTCACTCAATGAACATTTTTTGACAATTCTACAGCCATAAAATCAAAATAATGATGGTCATAAGAGGGTTAAACACAGTTAACTGCACAGTAAAGACGGAACAAGACTGTGTAGGAATATACTACACTTCTGTGTCTGTGTCTCTTTCCTGTCCCTGTCTCGTCACACATTGTAGAAAATATTAAAGGATTAGAAGCTCTTCAGCAACAGAGGGAAGAAACAGCTGTCTGTCTCACACACACACACACACACACACACACATACAAGCAGTTTGGCAGGGGATGAGCTGTGGTTTTCAGCAGTATCATTCGCTCTCATCAATCATGGTCGACAGCAGCAACCTTTCTGGAAGAGGGGGGAGACACGTACACACTTTAGTCCCTGATAATACCTGCTATCTGATCCAACCCTAGTGTGCTACAGACAGCAATATCTCTGTCTCTCTCTCCTTCTTTCTTTTCTCTTTCCAACTGCACAGGACACAGATAACTGTATTTTGTGCAGGTGAAAGTGGGACAGATCATGTGACACCGCGTGGCTTTACTGCTGTATATTTATTCTGTTATTCTGTGATTCGGTAATGTGGAGGTTTCAGTGCTTACTGTACATGTTGCTATAATTCTCACCGCGTCGATTAACAAATCACATCTCAACCGCCGAGGAATCCTTATCTGACCCGTCTCCTCCCCTTCATTAGCAATCAAGATTGATTTCATCCTTCAAATCAATATCAGAACATATCTTTTTTTCTCCTCTTGGTTAACCTGTGCACTTCCTAGGATTTGTTTGTTTTCCCCAGTGACGATTTCATTACATCCCATAACCAACATGGATGTATTTGGTTCTCAAAGGCAGATTTCGTTCTCTTTTTTTGTCTCAACTGTAGATTAATTTATTTTTAATGTTCTCTCTAGTAGCCTTAGTAGTAATATTGTTATTACCACACATCTATATTCTCTCTGAATCATCCTGAGTGTCTTTAGTGGTTTTTTTTTTTACTTTGATTTTTATTTCTATTAGTTGTTTTTGCAAGCAAATGTAAGAAAATGATGAAAGATGTCAATCGTGGTTTCCCGAACCCCAAAATAATGAAGTATTAAAACATCACGTCGTGTCCACAAATCAAAAGTATTCAGTTGACTGTCATTGAGGGGCATTTAAGAGGCTGAAATCAGAAATCTCAGATTTTATTTGTATAAAACAAAAAAAACAATGGGATATCAAAATAGTTGGTAGCTTGATGACTAACGTTAATATGTCATCAAGTCGTGTCATATGCATGTAATTAAGAGAAAATGTATTATTTCCTTAATCATCCCGGTCAACTCATCTTCTTCTTATCAGTGACTTTATAAGATGTATGATGATTTGAGTAAATCCAGCCTCTCCTCTCCTCTCCTGAGTCCAAGCCCACGATGCTTTGAAGTCCTCCCTCTCCTTCCTCTCCCTCACTAATGGTGCGTTTGAAGTGTCACTCAACTCAAGGGCACCCAACACACACAGCTGGAGGAGACTCATTTCTGCTATCTGTAACATCAGGAACGCGCCGCGTCAACAACAAGGACACACGTGTATTCTACACACTCACACGCGTGTGTTGTGCACATCGACATCCCTAAAGAACGTTCCCCTAAGGTTCTCCTAAGGTTACTTCCAACCAAACCAAAAACTAACATTTAGAGAATGTTCCCTTAACGTTGACAGAACCAAAAACTGAAATATTCTCCTGTGGTTGCCCCGTGGTTTCCACGCAACATTCCTGTTTGGTTGTTTTTTGGTATTTTTGTTTACAGCTGAAATAGAACATTCTCAGAAAAGTAACGTTAGGAGAACGTTCCAGGAACCAAAAGAGAACATTCTCTCAAGGTTGTATGAAGGTTCTGACAAAGTAATGTTAGGGGAATGTTCTGGGAACCTTTTTAGAGAACTTTCTCTCAAGGTTGTATGAAGGTTGTGACAAAGTAACATTAGAGGAACCTTCAGAGAACATTCTCTAAAGGTTGTATGAAGGTTGTGACAAAAGTGGTTACAGGAAACTTCTGGAAACTTTTAGAAACAATCCCTAAAGGTTGTATGAAGGTTTTGACAAAGTAACGTTCTGGGAACAAAATGTGCAACCAAACATTTACATTAGTGGAAATCTATATATTTAATCTATAAATCTCTATATCTATAGGTCTTCCGTTAAAGTCCAGCCTCACGGACAAATGTGCTCGTCATTAGGACGTTTAATTGCACACGTCGACATATTCCTGTATCGATTTCAAAGAATACATCAGCCGTGATTTGCCAATGGGCGGACAGGGCGTCCGGTCATTATTTAAAGGGTAGTTGTGGTGTTTTAGCTCAAACATGAGGCTAATTTATCAGAAGCAGAAATACTTTTATTAATCCACGGTGGGAAATCAGGGGGCATTACAATTACTCCAGATAATCATAGTAAAAAAATAACTAGAAGAATTACGGCATAAAAATGAGAAGAATCAGTCAGTATTTTGAGAAGGATGATTAAAATTGCATAATGTGTGTTGAGGGCTTTTGTTCGGATGTTGTGGTTTGGATTGGGGAGTCAGATGTGGGAAATTATATCAGCCTTATTTTATTTTATAATCTTATTCTTTCTTTTTTACAGGTTGTTTGTAGGTTTTGTTGAGTGTTGTGAAAAAGAAAAATGGGCAGTTCATATAAGATTTTTCTTCCTACTGCACCTTTTCATTCTTGCTTTGGATTAGTATTTGTTTGTTTGTATCTTTATTTTTTTTTTCAAGAATGAAATAAATGAAGTAAATTTAAAGGAAAAAAAAAAATGGGTAAGTCCCATTGAGATTAAAAACCTCTTTTCCACAGGAGACGTAGCCAAGATAAGCAGCGTCTCATGAAAAAGCACAAATAATAAAGTTACACAATTCAAACTAAGCATAAAAATAATGGCAAACAAATAAACAAGGTATGATAAAGTACGTGTGATGGAGTCAGCCTTAGAAATACCCTTCATTTGGATTTAAAAACACTCAATGAGAGTATGTACCATAGAAATATTTACATGTGTGTTACAGTGATTTTATCATTTATATAAACATGATGTCCACAGTTGCAGCTTGATCTACCGCTGGTATTTATAATAGATCAGGAGTCTCTAACCCAAATTACCTTTGGGGGCCACTGATCATCTAGTCTGACCTGTAGGGGGCCACTGGTGAACTGTTCAGTAGAAGGGTGGGTGATATGAGCTTAAAATTCCATCATGATATTGCAATAAGACTGTAGATATATCACAGAATAAAAGTGTTTGAGTTGACATGGAGCGATGTATATAGTTCACAATAAAAATGAATTTATGATGCAAAATGAATCTATTACAAAAGAAAAATTAAAAACAATGATTTTTCTTAATGCAACAATTACATTTCTTAATGTTCTGTCCTACATAAATGCACAGGATGTACGATATTTGAAGCATTTTATTGTTGTCGTAGTATTTACTTAATTTCATTTAAAATACAGCATATACTTTATTTTTGGAATATTAGGACGTCAATGTCATCTCTCCTGTCTTATATTTATCACAGAAATAGTCACGTTTAACTATTTGTTTGAGTTTATTTCATATTTGACTTTTTTTTAATTTATTGTATATTGATTCTGATAAAATTCAAAGTTTTTTTGTTATTTGGTAATTTACTACAAAGGGGGAAAAAATCAGCTACAGCAATGTTTAATATTTACAATAAGTTCCCTCTGAGGCAAGTAATGGTGGGAAACAGTTTAATATATTGTATTTATGACACCTTGATTTATAATCAACTATCTTTATTTTGTAAACAGCACTTCCACAAACTAGCTCAGGTACACATGTTTTTCTTTCTTTGGTTATGTAACATTAACATCCACCTCATTTAATAAACTCCTCTGTGTGCTTTCACTCTGATGGAACTCTCCTCACTAATGAACACCACCCTGCTTTTCTTGGAGGAGCGACAGCACATGCATTTGTAGCCCAAATGGCAGCTTCCCAGATTTCACCAAAACTGAGGGCGTAAACTCTCCGCTGTTTGAGTAAACAGTTCCAGAGACACTTACGCGCGACACATTAGCTGAGTTCGACTATATTATGATCACTCCTCTAACAACCCTCCCTCTCCCTCTTTCTCTCTCTCTTTTCCTCCAGGCCACTAAAGAGGTGATAGAGCGCGAGGCTCCGGGGATGTCTTTGGCAATGCTGATGGGATCCCTTAATGTCACACCGCTAGGCATGCTTTCCAGGTCGGCACACAGTCAAACAACACACACACACACACACTTTCATTTCTATATTTCATTATGTCTTCAATTCGTCTGTCAGAATCAGAATTCATTCATGTGCAGATACAGTGCTTAACCAATTTATTAGACCACCAGCCAAAAGCCACAGCTGCCCTAAATTAATAGAAAAATCTACATGAGACATTGAAAACTAGTGTTTTTCTACATAATATACCAAAGTGAAACCCGATCCGTTGCCGCATGTGTTCATTTACACCTCCCTCTGTGTGTGTGTGTGTGTGTGCTTTACAGACCAGTGTGTGGGATCAGAGGGAAGACGCTCATCATCAACTTACCAGGAAGCAAGAAAGGCTCCCAGGTAGGAAACACAACTGCTGGAAGCAAAGAAAACAGTTTGTGTGTGACATTCGTGTGGATCAGTGTGGGGTTTTAACACTTAATGGACGACAGAGGATGAGAGATATAACTTTTATTCTTCGCTTATACTTTTTCTTAGTTTATATTCAATAACGTCTGGGTTGAAGGTTTGAACTTTGACAACTGTCCTCATGCCAAAGTGTCCTTCAGGAAACTTCTGATGTATTGAAGCCGCTGTATGGATGACAAGTCTGAACACTCACAGTTTGTAACAATGCACTCAGTGGATTGCAAAAGTCGTTTTCACACCTAATAGTCTGCTAGACTCGCTATGACTGGGGCTTACAGTGCCCTGCGTTGTAGTCCGCTTCCAGCATTTTAAATCCCTCTATTTCTTCTGTTCTGTGTTTCATGAAAATGACATAACGTGTACTCATAAATGTTGGAAACAGTTTGTATCTTTAAGTTCCCGTCCTACCATGACATCATCATGATATCACAATGATAGATGACAGCATCTCAAAATAAAAGTGTCTGTGGCCAAAGCAAATGGATTGGAGGGCTGCATGTGGCCCACCAAGTGTGCTAATACATTTTTATACATTAAATCACAACGGGTGTTTGCGCAGCAGCCATATCGACAGGTCGCTGTAGGAAAATCCCAGATGTAAATGATCAAATGAACGACGGCTGAGTTCCCAGTTCAGGATGCACACTTGTTCACCGTGACACTGTCCTGACTTACATGAACTGAACAGAGCTGTTGTTCATGGGAAACATTTCCTACTACAACATAGGCTCATTACAATATCTGATCAGATATTTTCCACACATTGTGTGTGTGTGCGTGTGTGCACACCTACTGCTGTCTCTGTGTCCCCTCCATCTGTCTCCCCTCCGTGCCACTCTGACCCGCACATCTGTCTCTGTCTCGTTACGCGCCCGCTCCTACTGATCGATTTTAGTATTCTTTTTTTAATCAATTATGCCACCCCATCTGCTGCCATGTTAGTGTCTCCCTCCTCAACCCCCAGTTAAAGTTATTTGCGAAGTCCAAAAGGCAGCCACACAAACTCCCGTATGTCAGAATATCAGCTTTGTATCACTTTGCGACACATATTACATGATGTTCACTATTACTACTCTGCCGTTGTTGGGCGAACTTTGTATGACAAAAACGTTGTAAACAGGAAGAACAACACGGTCCAAGAGAGTAATGTTTGAGGGAAATGTTAAATGTGCTCAAGCTACATGCAACACAAGGACAAAGAAGCAATAGATGTACAGTGCTCCTCTCCTCTCCTCTTCATCCTCACTGTCTTTTTATTACAGCTTCCTCTCTCCATCAATGAATCTCTCTCCTCTACTCTGTCTTTCTTAATCTCTTCATCTCCTCCTCCTCGCTCCAGCTCACCTTCGGACTCTTCCTCTTTCTCTCCCTGTCAACCCCCCTCCCCTGTCCTTACAGAAAATGCCTTCTCCCCCTTCACCTCCATCCCTCTCTCTCTCTCTCTCTTTCGTCTGTGTTTCTCTCTTGACACTTGCTCACCTCCAGAACAACAGAGAATAGGAACATGTTTAAAATAAATAAATGAACGGAAAACAAAACGGGAAAAGGAGGACTGTCCCAGGCTCTTGACACTGTCCTCTCTCTCTCCCTCTTTTTGCCCAAAACCCGCAACCCCCACTCCAGCATCCTCTCCACATCTCATGAGGGTTTTCAAAAAAACAGCAAGAGGCATAAACTGTCTCCTGTGTGCTGACAAGGTTTTTGGCTCCTTGTTGTTGTTAGCCTGCAGGAACATGGAGGGTCTTTCTTTCTCGTGATTGACTGCTGAGATTAACCCATTAACCCTCTTTCATTTACTTGTCTGAAGAGCACTTGAGGCGCTGTGTGCTTCAAATTCAGGCAAATCAAGCCTAAAAGAGCATAGTGTGTATCTTTTTTTGCATGTATTTTTGATTTCTTTAACCAGATAAAGTCACATTGAGATCAAGATCCTGGCCAAGAGGTCGGCAACACACGTCACAATCAATACACGTTCAAAAGACAGATTACAAACAATAAATTAAAATAGACATTAATTTGTGCAGTCGTTGAGATCACAGCAACACAAAAAAACACAGGCACTGTTCAAAGGATTCTCGTTGTCTAACGTTTAAGATGGAATAAAAAGTTTTCTTTTAATAGAGTTTTAATATGACGAGAATAAAGTTGTCATTTTACGAGAATAAGGTTGTAATATTAAAAGAGTAAAGTCGTCATTTTACGAGAATATAGTTGTAATATTACAAAAATGAAGTTGTCATTTTACAAGAATAAAGTTGTAATATTACAAGAATAAAGTTGTCATTTTACGAGAATAAAGTTGTAATATTACAAGAATGAAGTCATCATTTTACGAGAATAAAGTTGTAATATTATGAGAATAAAGTCGTCATTTTACGAGAATAAAGTTGTAATATTACAAGAATAAAGTCGTCATTTTACGAGAATAAAGTTGTAATATTATGAGAATAAAGTCGTTATATTATGAGAATAGAATAAAGTGGTAGTATGCTCTGTACTGCTATGTTGTTTCAGCTCAGTAAGACCAAACTGAAGCAGAATAACAGTATCAACAACAACTACAAATAGAATGCAGAAAGTTACGCACTGCAGCTTTAAAAAGCAGTACAGTCGAGGAGGTGTTTTTGCTCTGAAAGCTCATGCACAGCCCGGCGTATGTAAAGCTGTAAAGCGTGGGGAGCGATTAATAATGTATCTTCTCAATGCTTAAAATACACAGGAAGATAAATAATTTCACAGATTATCTCTTGTCTTGGGAATGAGGAGAATGGAACGTTTAGCATTGCTGAGGAGCCCACAGGCACACTGACACACACACACACACACACACACACAGAGAGACTGCAGAGGAAAACACACGAGGATGGGGGAGCAGGAGAAAGTGTACAAACTAGTCGGAATGTGGCCAGAGGGAGGCGCTGTGATCTGTTGTGTCTGAGGACTCTGCTGCCTCAACCAGGGTCACACGCTGTGTTAGTGGCACATTTCACAAGCTTTAACTACTGGAAACATTGTAAATTTGATAAAGGCTTGTCTCTTACAGGCTTTATATAGTATTTATAAATAAAAGTACTGTGTAAATCAAGGTAATATATGGTATTATAAGTGTATCTGGGACACAGTGATTTAGTGCAATTTGCTCTGAAACGATCAGCCTGTAATTTACTGTGAATGTACTGTCAAATATTTCATAGTTTGAGTTCATAAATCAACAAAATTTCTTGTCATTTTTATGCCTACTATTTCAGATTTAAATACACACTTTTGTGACGCCAAATTGACGTAATCTCACAGTTATTATTTGCTAATACTGACACTTATTTGGTTTTCTACTTCAAACTTGTTGTTTTACTGGACTTTTTTGGGGACATAATTCATGTCAGACTCCACCACTGACAGTTCGTAACTGTCCTTGTCACCTCCAGCCGTATCTCTGTCACCGATCTCCTCCTCTCTCGGCTCCATCCTTTTTCCCCAGGAATGCTTCCAGTTCATCTTGCCAGCGTTGCCGCACGCCATCGACCTTCTCCGCGACGCGGTGGTGAAAGTAAAGGAGGCGGCGGACGAGCTGGAGGACCTGCCGTCGCCGCCGCCGCCCCTCTCGCCGCCGCCCAACAGCTCGCCGCGCCGCCAGACGGAGGACAAGGGCGTGCAGTGCGAGGAGGAGGACGAGGAGAAGAAGGACAGCGGCGTAGCGTCCACCGAGGACAGCTCCTCCTCCCACATCACAGCCGCATCCATCGCCGCCAAGGTTTCTGTCCTCACACAAGAAAAAACTGCTGTTTCCCCAAATTCCTTCCATTTCAAACTGTCATCCTTACGTGTTCACACATCAGTCATGCAGTTCGAGCATGTGTTAAAGATGCTACATGCACTATTTTAACATTTCTATAATAATTAGAAAGGTCCTGTTGGAGGATTTAATGGAACTCTCATAAAGCTTAACAATGCCTGGAAAGAAGAGAGTTTTTAGGATGTAAAAAAAATGGGGGAATTCCCTTTTTTTATAGATCATTTCCTCAGGAAAGATAAATGTGAGATAAGTGTTTCCTGAGAGGAATAGTTACACTTGTATACTTACTGTTCTACAGTTACTAGTTGATACTACACACAGTTTAATGACAATACAGTAGGTAAAATATGAAATGAAATTGATTAGTCACAGATGATGCTGTTGTCTGGAAGTTAGACGCCCGTATGATTTTTGATGATCCTGGAAATATACATTCATTATACGACAAGGTATAAATGTGAGAGTTACTGAGAGACGTTTGTCACGTGACAGAACAGGTTCAAGCTTTTTTAAAGTCTGTCCTGTGTTAGTACAAAGCTTTATTCAGAATATAATGAATAACTGTTTTTCAACTTCCTGTTCTACATGTACTGCCCAGCTAAGCGGTCAAAACAGAACCTTTTTTATTATTATTATTATTGGTATGTCCCATTTTGAGGGTGTCTGGCTCAAGGGAAACCAAATGAAATGGTGCGTTTAGGTGCTCCACAACTTTAAACTGCCAGTGAGGAACTGGATCATGTTCTGTGATATTAAAATCTTCATTATGAGTTTTGATATTCTACACATGATGACCGAGTGCTAAATAGTGTACCAGGTAAATTGGATCAATATCACATTCATGTACTTGGCTTCAGTTAATCGGACCTGGACGTGGCTTTTCATAAAAAAAAAAAGTTCAGTCTCTCCTTTAACATTTCATTCATATCATCATCGTATCTCTCATATAAACCGTCATCTGTGTGTCTGCTCTGTCCACTTACATGTCACATCACACCCCCCCATCATCCCATCCTGCCCTGTCCACAGGCTGGAAGGCTCTGTTGTCACGGTAACTTCCCGACTCATTGTCCACTCACAGATGGATGTTGGTAAGACCCAGCACCCTGAAATCTCAGCATTATTGTTCGTCTTTCATCTGCATTCGTATAAACAGTTCACTCTCATGTCGTTAATGTTTATTTTTTAAGGTTATTGATTTGATCTCTTATCTGCTATAATTGTGTTGTTTTTAGAGAACCTTTCTATTTATGATAAACTATATAAATCACTGTGTGTCTACATGCTTGCCTATGGTGTGTGTGTGTGTGTGTGTGTGTGTGCGCGCGGTGTTTCTAAGCTTGTTTGGTTGTATACATTTGTGTGTGTGTGTGTGTGTTTGATCTCAGATCCCAGACTCCATTATCTCGCGGGGTGTGCAGGTGTTGCCTCGGGATACAGCCTCCCTCAGCACCACGCCCTCGGAGTCGCCCCGCGCCCAGGCCACCTCCCGCCTCTCTACAGCTTCCTGTCCCACCCCGAAAGTGAGTTGTTTCACTCGTACCACCTACCTTTGCACAAGCACAGATTCACCAGTGTTGTACTTCTATATACAGTTCAATATTTAATTATACGAAACATTCTCATAACCGACCAATAGTTATGTTATATATATATATATATGTATATATATATATATATATATACATATACACACAGTATATTATTGAGGTTTTTATATTTTAATGATTGTATTTTTCATGGTTAAATGTGTATATCTTGTATTATAGTATAAAGTATATAATTAGTATTATACTTGGTCATATTACTGATGTATAAAGTGGATCAACAGGGTCCCCACAGGCTCACACACACCCACAGACCAACACACACACACGTCACACACTGTCCCGTGTGTCACCTTTACACAGTGTATGTTTTGTGTTTGTTTCACTGCGTCTTACATGTACAACCCCCCCCCGTTGTGTGTGTGTGCGTGTGTGTTTGTTGAGACAGCAGGTTGTGAGTGTTACACTTCGACGCGTCTTATTATTATTATTATTATTATTAATAATAATCCCCAGGTTCAATTAAACTCATTGCGATTGATTTTTGTACCTACAGTCTCCAAGCCTCTGCTTCATCTGTTCCTCCGTCAGTGGGATACTTCAACATTTTTTGTTTGCTCTTGCTCTGCTTGAATTGTCTTGGATGTTCAGTGCCGGGACCTGAACGCACCATTTCCATTTGATAGTGATGAGGATAACGTGACAAACGTGATGCAAAATACAACAAACTTTAATCTGAAATGTCCAAGTATCCTACTGTGTTTTAACCGATCTCTTCCGCAGGTTTGTTTTTGCCAAAATGCGTCGATTCTCTCTCTTGTTTCCTTTCTCTTTCACCTCATCTGTGTCACATCTCCGTGTGTCTCCCGGACAGCAGGCAGGTGCCATGGGAATAAATGTGAGGGGGTTGCCATGGGAACAGAGGGATGGGATGTTGGTGGGGTGGGGGTACATCATGTGACAGAGGAAGCAGCCAGAAGTGAGGAGGATGGTCTCCTTCTCTCGGCATGGTGTTGTTTGGGGAGTTTGTAGAGCAGGGGGAGGTCAGTGCTGCAGAGACGGTCAGTGTAGACTTTATAAATACATATGTGAGATGCGGAGGCAGTGATGGCGGAGAGTGTTGGAATCTCAGATTGAAGTCACAACCCTGTTCAGGCTTGAACCTGCTGAAATGTCATTGATGATTTATCTACAACAGTACGCCATACATCGATTTGAGTTACATAATATTCTTTCTGAGACATCACTGTTATATCTTATCGGTGATTTCATGATCCTGCTTGGTGCCACATGGTGTTTCAATGACCCTGAACACCATCGGTTTGCTGATTTTTGTCCTTGTGTCGGTTTATCTTGAATTGCACAAACTTAGCTTAGATTGACAGGTGCTACTGCCTATATTTAATATGTGTTTAAATGTCTCTGACCATTATCAAAAGCAGGTGATTGGCTGTTTTGGTATAAAATTGAATCACGTTATGGTAGCCATTCATACTGGAACTGTGTTACAGTGGGGCAAATGCCAAATGTGACTCTCTAATTAGCTGTGATTGTGACTTGCCACCTCAGCAGTATTGGCTCTGCTGTATGGAGAAAAGCACAAAGTCTGACTCAGTGCTGGATTGGTCTAAAGTGTTTACTCTCCGGCTTTTCTAAAAATCTTGATTTCAACGCGGGTCAACTTGATTTGTCCCCAAAAAAAAGCTCTGACATCTCCTGCTAAATCTACAGATGATTTATTTTGAATGGGATTCTCTGTGGACAGTGATCATGGTGTCAGACTGTGTTTAATGCTGTCAAACAGGCGCTACTTTGGGTGCGGCGTACTTCACTTGCATTCCCGACCTTGTTTCCTCAAATTGTGCTCTTTCAATAGGCTGCTAATGAGATTACATCTGTCTGTAATCCAATCTGGACGTGACCTCTAACTATCAGTTCTGAAGCATGGGGTTTTGCCTCTGCACCAGTGCCATGATTACAGTTCATTCGCCTGATTGTGGTCAGAGAGCTACATACTTTACAGATTGTGAATGTGTAAATAATTAGACTTTAGGGAGCTGTGATGCTGCTGCTGCTGCTGCTGCTGCATTGTGGGAGTCTTCTCAAACACACAAACACCTGTCTCTTTAGGCCTTTCTTTGTCATTGACCCCCGTATAAGCATCACAAGCTTGTCAAGAACACATGCTAACGACATCAGTCAGCGTTTGTGTGTGGCGTGTGTCTTTGTGCTGTGCAGATAACAGACAGTTAATGGCTTTCCTCGGTGTAGCTCTTAGCTTGTTTTGATTGTGACACAGGCTGTTTCCCAGCGACAAGCTGCCATATGTTCTTTAAAAATTCCCACGCTGCTCGCGGCTGCCGACAGCATGTACACGACGTCCCCGGAGCCAGAGCCAGAATGACTCTCCTCGCTGATGCATTTCATGTGCCACCGTGGGCTGTTTGTTAGTTTGTTAGCCGGGTCTTGTTGGCAGCGCTGCAGCGTGGCGGCGGTTTTGAGAGGAGAAGGTATGAAGCAGGTCTTAATCTTGTCACTGCCGGAGATGCTGCTGCTGCTGCTGCTGCTTCTTCTGATGCATTTTCTTCTTCTGCTGCTGGTGCTGCTGTTCATGTAAAAGTGGGCCCAAAGCCACGGCTCGTGGAGCGAAGCAGGGAAACTTGTGCCAGATAGAAAATACATGAATAAACATAGGTCATGTTTTCGTCAAACTATGTGGGTTCGTGTCAAAGGATTTCTCTGTTAATTAAGTTTATTATTGAGCATAGAGTGATCGGCCTGAACGCATGCATCGCAGGTGGTTTGAGGACGAATGTGGCTACATTATTTAGCATACGTGAACACAGATTTGTCCTCTGCTGCAGTCTCAGCCTGTATTTACTCTTCTCAGAGCACATATGTTGATTCATCTGCAGCCAGTGTCACAATACTAACACTGAGTCACTCATGATTTATTTTCTCTAAGGCTAAATCTGGTCAAATCTGATTTCATGTTACAGCAGCGTGAGTGGAGCCTAGACCACTCCTGCACACATAAACACAGACTCATCTGGACAGTCAGCGTGTAGCATCAGGGCTAAACACATCCACACAAACACATGATTTTACACCCCAGTAGTGCTATCATAGCAGAAGTAGCTTATTCAGCACACTCAGACATGAGACATAACCAAATCTAACCCCGTCTTACCCCTCAAAAAGCCCTTTAAAATTGTCAGAACCAAACAAAAAAAATTTCCTCACAAGGTCAAGAAAATAAGGTTTGTCCTGGCAGCCTCCTGCTGACGTGCACACACACACACACACACACATATACAACATTAAAATTTGATGCACAAAATCGTCCTCAAGGGGGGAACTGTCTGTCTCACTCATATAAAGACACACACTAATATCCACATGGACAGAGACACAGAGAGCAGATCCAAACTGTGCTGCTCTGCAGTCATTCATGTCACCAGATTTTCTGTCTCTGTTACACACACACACACATGCACACAAGATACAGTGTGTGTTGTTCCACTCTTGTGAGCATTGCGTACAGTTATATAATGGCGGTGTTTGGATTAATGAAGCATATGGGAGACAGGCCTTTGACTCTGATGATGGTTGACTACTGCATGTTTTCCAGGTAGCAACGGCCTCATAGTTTGACCCTGAAGAGAATTTGTTTTTTGTAGAATTTGTATTTATTTATATTATTTTTTTAGAAGTTTCTTTTCCTTACATTTTCATTGTATCATGTCAACATGTCATTCACATATCAAGTGAGCTATAATAGATTCACGAATATGAGGAACATTTGTCATAAAATTAGGCTTTTATTCGTCATTATGAGTCCTCATATTATTACTGCAGATGTGTATTAACTAAAGTATAGTATTATTCAGTTCTTTACGACAGTAGTTCCCTCAGGACAGTATGTGTTTGCGTGTTTTTTAAATAATTTAGGTTTGTATTCCATCTTTCCAATCAAATTGTTATGTTTTATTCTATGTATATTTGATTTAATCTTTATTTACCAGGCAGGACAGGACACAAGAGCATTTAGGCTGCTTTTTCCCATTACTATGTTTAAACGTACAGTACAGAGGCTATAAGAATGTGTAGTATAGAGTAGAGATTTTTTTCAGCACAATCTATATAAACACTCCTAAACAAAAAAATACACAAAATGTTTAAAATCTAACTGAATTTGTGGAATTTGGAAGTATGTCAAAGTTTGAAATTTGCTTGGCTCGTTTTTATGAACAAAAAAGAAAAGAAAAACTCTCTATTTTCTGCTATTATTGCTACATTATATCACTACTTAATATGAGATATAAAATTATAATAAGTTTGACCCAAATACGACGAAAAAACAGTTTGTAAAGCCTGGATTTACAACGGCGGCCGCAGTTTAGAATATAGAGTTATTTATTTTTGACAAAAAATATATTTAAATGTCTTCCTCTCTTTATTGAGTTTCCCAGAGGGTGACAAACAGAGCTAATCTTCAGTGTGGAGAAGTGCATTTGTGTCTCAAGTCTGTCACAATAAAAACACAACAAGCCAAGACAAGCCAAACAATTAAAAAGCAGAGAGAATGCGTTTTAGAGGAAATCAAGAAAAAGGAGTTGGGGCTTAATCTTCAAATGTCTTTCGTTCTTTCAGTGTTTTCCATAAATAGTCACGTAAAAATAAAAGCCCAGGAAACTCCAGAGAAGCCGATCCGCTGCCCTCTCATCAACCGCTCCTTCCTCTCAGTTTTCACCTTGACACGTCTAAACGTGCCGGCGTTATTTACGGCCGTGTATTGTATACTGTTCCAAACATCCCATCAACTTGACTGATATCGGCATTTATTTTGATTAAAATATCCACCGCTCTCACTCGCTCGCTGCGCAGACGCACTGTGCACCTAGAGGACGCTGCTTCGCTCTACACTGATCCTGTAGCTTTACTCTTTTCTTTTTTTTTTTCTTCCCTCTTCTGCTTTTGATTAATGGCTTGATGTATGGCGTCGGAGCCAAGGCCAAGGCTTATGGAAATGAACTCGCCTCCTCCTCGGCTGAAATGTGGGAAGTGAGTCATAGTGTAATTCAGCTCATGCCACTTCGATGACCTTCACCGTGGACATATGGCCTTTTCTGGTCACCTGCCACGAGAGACAAAACAAATGTGTGTTTGTGCGCGCACGTGCGCAAACACTCGGGCTCAGACATACATTTACATCTACATTAGAGTCAAAAACATACATTGTGTGAGTGTGATTCATTATGATAACACTTTAGATCTGGGAACACATATTCACCAATAATTAGTTGCATATTAGTATGCAAATTAGTAACATATTGGCTCTTAATGAGTCATTATTAAGTACTTATTCATGTCTTATTCTGCATATACAACCAATAAGCCATTAACTAAGAGTTTTCCCTCAATAACCTCACAATTATTGCTCATCAGTAGTAAGTAAGGAAGTTGTTGTATATGAATTACAATCTCAATATGTTTTGTTCGGTATGGACGTCGTAAAATATTAGAATAAAAAATGATTCGATGATAAATGATAGAATAAAGAATAGAAAATGATGATCTCACCCTCCCTCTGATTTAAACATTTAAACAATCGTTTTACAATCAGCTTAACGTTCACTCTGCTTAGTCAGAAGACAGATGAGGAGAAGCTCGGATGCTGAACAGCCATGATAATCTGTCCCTTGCGGGATTATGACAGCCATTATCAGAATGAATGTGACAAGTGTGCGTGTGAAACAAACACGACAAAAAAAAAAACCTGCCGCTCCAATCACAGAGCATACAGTAAGTGAGTAGTGACAGAGGATCATTGACAGAGTGACGTGATCAGACAGAAGGAGATGAATGAATGAATGAATGATTGATGCTCCGGCTGGAGGAGTGAGACACATCAGCTTCTCCTCCCGTAACCTAGCAACAGCACAGCACAGCAGATAACGACTCCATTGTCCATAACTGTCAATATGTGCTGCTATGCTGTCTCTGAGCTCAGAGTGTGTTCTGCTGAATCGGCAGTTGTGTCATGTCTGCTGTTGAGTTGTCAAACACCTCTGTCGGCGTTTACACCCATTCACAAATCCACAAAGTTTCATTAAAGTCTGTAAATCTGGACAATCTGTCTAATCTAATCCAGCTGAGACAGTACATGTTACCCTCTCCTATTTTCCCGCTCATCAAAACTCGAGCCTGTAGATTGTGGGTGGTGAGTTGTCTTTTAACTTTAACCACTATTCTACATGCCGACATGTCCTGGGGCACGACGCTGAACCCCATGTCGCAGCGTGTGAATGGGTGATAGAAAATGTGAACGGGTGAATGGCAAAACTGTAGTGTGAAACAGCTCAGTTGTGTTGTGTTTGTATTCTCTGTCCTTTTAACTGCTGCGACGTGTGAATTTCCCCAGATCAATAAAGCATAATCTAATCTAATCTACCACACAGGAATTTTTTTCCCTGCCGTTTTCCCATGAATCGCTCATTAACTTACTATATGACTATGGACAGGATGATTTATTTATTTATTTATTGTCTGTTTAATTTATTGTCTTGTTAAATGGCTAAAATCACCTTGGCTACCATGGTTTCCACTAGTTTTTTTCCCGCCTCTTTAACATATCACCTGTTAAGTAGATAAAGACTAGAGAGCAACTCGGGCTGTATTAATCCGTATAAACTCAGCCGAGCCCTGAGAGAATATACTCGGAGCCACGGAGCTAGACGCTGCAGTGTTCAAGATGGACAAACATTACAACCGTTGCAAGTACTTCCCCCCCCCTCGTCTCTGTGTTCATGTGCACATGTGTACTGCACTGAGTGGAGTCCTGTGTTGGTCAGTGTAGCTGAGGAACATGGACGTGTGGTGCAGTGTGACGCTCCGGCTCTGCTTTACAGCTCGTGTCGTCATTCCTTAAAGGTTTATTCCCCTGTGGAAACGATAGATAGCACTTGTTATACGTCTTTGTGCTCTATAGAAATTATTCATGCTGTGGTGTGTTTTTTTCCCCCTCACCTGACACTACTGACTTCCTGTGTGTGTGTGTGTGTGTGTTGCTGTGAGACTACTTCTAGACATGTGTCATTGTCCTCCTCCGGTGCAGTAAAGCTCGTAAAAGTGACTCTTCGTCTCCCGGTCTGCCAGAGATGTGGAGGATTTATGATGGAGTGAGTGAGGAGGAAAGGCGAGGGGAGAGAGATGGAGAGAAGGAACAGCGAGTGGGAGGGAGTGAAGGAGCTAATGAGTTAGAGAAGTCAGGGGACTGTGAGAGAGAGAGAGAGTGGGGGTGGTGGGGGGGTGGATATAAATGAAATTGAAGGAAATGCACAGAGAGAGAGAGGGAACAGAGGATGGGTTTGCTCGCTGGGCCCGTGCTGCACTGACTCTCTCTCTCTCGCTCTCTCTCTCTCGGTCGGTTTGTCCGTGTGTCTCCATCTGTCTGTCCGTCTGTGCTCCCATCATCTCAGATGGGAATTAAAAAAGAAACGACAGAAAGATCAGCAGAGTGAGGAGGGAAGAAATGAGAAAAAGTTAACGGTTGGGAGGGAGAGTTAATCACATCCTTCCGCACTCGCACATACTCAGACGTACATGTGCACGCACACACGGGACAGACGTCAGTCATGCGTGTGCGATCAGCACAGAACACGGCCGCTATATTATACACCCTCCTCCTCCTCCTCCTCGTTCTCCACCTCCCTGTGGCTGTTGTATTCCTCGCTGCTCCTCACTCTCCTGTGTGTGTGTGTGTGTCCCCTCTCACTCCAGCCTTCCCTTCTTATCTCTCATTCTCTGTGTCTTTCTCTCTTCCTCCTTTTACTCTCTTTGGCTCCCTCACCCTCTCCCAGTTAGTGAGTGAGTGTGTAAAAGTGTGTGTGCGCGCGCGCGTGTGTGTGTGTGTGAGAGAGCTTGTGTGCATGTGCCGGGGAGCTCATTCTGTTCCGACTCCAGGCAGAAGATGGTAAGTAATGTTTTTCCTCCTGCGTATCCGAGAGAATGTTTACAGGTTTTGAGTGTCAAGGCTTTCTCGACATGCGTGTGTGTGTGTGTGTGTGTGTGTGTTTGTGAATCATTTGTTTCATCAGGAGGTTTTGTTATTTGCTGAGTGGACATGAAGATGGATGTATTGCCTTTGCAGTGTGTGTTTTGTAAACATAATTTGTGTGGGGGGGGTTGTGCATGTGTGCATGTGCTGCTGCTGCTGATGTTGATGTTGGTGATGAAGGAGGTGTGCTGGCAGGCCAAGACTGTAGGCTTCTTAAAAACAAGGGGGTTGATGAGGAAGAGGGTGAAAAGGGAGGAAGGGTGTTTGTGTGCCTGAGGTGTTTCTGTGCTGGTGAGAGGTGGTGGATGTGGTTATATAAAAAAAAAAAAACACAAAAACAAAGACATGAGCAAACAAGACATTAGAGCAGCCTCACAGGACTCCATTACTCCACGTGTGTTCATTCGCCTTCTCAGTAAAAACAGAAGTCACTCCACACTTCATCCACATTTGCCTCTGATTTAGCTGCTTTTTTTTAACAGAGCTCCATGTGCAAATGCAGAATAAGAAACCACTCATGGTCCCGAGGCTAACGTCGCTCATCCTCATCCCCGGAGGTTATCGGAGTCTTCCCCCCTGCAGTCACCAAACAAAAGCAGCTGAAGAATTACTGGGAAGTGGGAATGGGTGGAGAAGCGTGAAAGCGGCACCTTTTTTTTCAAAATCCATAACGGCTTTAAACAGCTCACAAGGAAAAGCAGTGGAGTATTGATGTAGCGCTGGTGTCAATAGTTTAATGCCAGGTACAGCAATAGATTTGCAGCTCCATCGATGCCATGTCACACACACACACACACACACACACACACACACACACACACACACACACACACACATGGGTTTCCAAGGTGTGGGGGAGAATAGATCTGTGCAGGCTGGTTTATGCCTCTTTGTACATTTTTATGTCTAACTTGGTCATTCCTGTTATCTTTATGCAGACAATATAACTTTGACATAGATTAGATTATATCAAGACAGGACAGGCCAACGTAAAATCCAAACTAAAGATGAAATTATATTTACATTCAATAAACCAGAAATGTACTGAGTAGGAAATTATCCAGAACACAACCTGTATATGTGTTTTTCCTATTTTCTGTTCTAGGTAGGTAGGTAGGAAGGAAGGTAGCCGGGTAAGTGAGTAGTTAGGCAGGTAGGAAAGATAGATAGATAGATAGATAGATAGATAGATAGATAGATAGATAGATAGATAGATAGATAGATAGATAGATAGATAGATCTGTCTACTCAAGTAAGGTAAAGTCAAATAAAGAGCTGGCCTGAATCTGTGCAACTTAAACTGTAAAAACAACCATTAAGCATTTAACGAATTTCGTGGGTGCAGTGAACCTTAAAGAGAAAGATAAAAAAGATTCCTTGTCAAACATGAGAGACATCTTCAGGCATTGGTGTCGAGAACAAACTTAACAACACAGTACGGTGTTGAAGTTTGACAAAGGAGGAGTTATATTTAGTTTTATTGTCTTGAGTACAGCCCTTTTTAATATCGGCGTGGTCTAATCTTAATGTCGCCTCAGGAGAAGTTGAAAGACGCGTGTCACATATATTATCCTTCTCTGTGCTGTTACAAAAGTAGACGACGGGCTTTCAATAACTGCGCGGACGAGGCGGCGTGATATTAATTCAGCGATGAAGAATGACTCTACCTTGTTACATTTAAGATGCAGAGCGACGGGACGGCTCCAGACACATGAGTCATGTAGAAGACATGGTGTGCTGTAATATTATGTGAAATGTAATGTCGCAGAGAGCCCATGTCCAGGGAAGGAAAGTGCTCTTTTGTCCCTGATTAATGTAAACACATTCAGCCTCCTCCTTTCCTTTCCTTTCCTTTTCTTTCCGTCTTTTTCCTTTCTTGGCTCCTGGCATTTAGAGACCATTTGGGTCAAATTGCTTCAAGCATTTAGTCCAAATCAGTCCAGCTGAGTCCAGTGTGTCTGCTCATGTGTGCAAAGTGGCGCGGTGTATGAGTGGGTGATGTGACTTTTATTTATTTGTGTTATTATGATTTACAGATAAGTCATAAGCACAACAGTGACAAAGTGTTTAAATACACAAACATTTGTGTACAACCACCCATTGGACACCGCTGTATCCTCCACATGAGGGTCTACCTACCACCAGTCCATCACAGGGCCAACATATAGAGCCATTCACTCACACCAAATGCATGTTTTTGGACATGTAGGAAGACAATGGCAGCCCATGGCCAAGTGGAAAAGGAACTTGGCTCGTAACCGGTTCGAGTCCCCACTAGGTCAAAGGGCTGTAGTACCCCTGAGCAAGGTATCCAACCCCCAATTGCTCCCCGGGTGCTGCTCAGTGACTCTTCACTGGAAGGATGGGTTAAATGCAGAGAAGCAATTTCCCTACGGGGGATTAATAAAACACCACCCAGGAAGAAGACTCCACACACAAAAGCCCTGGATCCGTACGTGACCTTCTTGCTGTGAGGCAACAGTGCCGCCACGTTTGCTTACATTGTGTGGCGATATCTTGACATAGTTACTCGAGTTACTTATGCTCACTGACTCTGAGAGTTCGCCTCGAGGGCGAGGGAGGAAGAGCACACGAGAGTTTTTATTCGCGAGGAACACAGAGCGACTAAGAAAGAGAGAGAGAGTAAGAGACAAACTGTCGGACTGATATAGAGACTCTCAGACAGAAAAGACAGCGAGCGAGAGAGAGACAAAGAGACAGAAAGAGCAAGACTGGGAGGCACACAGAGAGAAAGAGAGGTGGAGAGAGACAAACAGTCACAGTGTAAGAGACAGTTGGATAGAAAAGATGGACAGACAGAGAGAGAGAGAGATGAAGAGACAGACCTCATTCATTTCTAATACATGTGTGGACATGAGGACAGAGGGCACGGCACTGATGAATGTCCACAGCTGGACAGACGAGCCCGCAGCACATGGTCCCGCTCAGCTGTGGTTACTGACTGTCTGCGTGCTGTCCACACGAGGAGGGTTTTTTTTATACATACAGTACAGGGATATACTGTGTAGAAAGTGAACAAAATGTCACCGCCTTGTCACTGAAGTACTGAGAAGAATCTTGCGCAGTTATTCGCGCCCGAGTTTCCTTTCTGTAACCACCTGTGGCTCCCTGTCATCGTCCATTATCTCAGCAGAGAGTTTGATGAGGGCAAATACTGTGCACATATCTCATCTCCATCAGGAGAAGAGAAATCTTCGTCTACTTGACAGCTGGACGCTTTAAAAGCGTGATTTATTAAGTCATCTATTATGTTACAGTTTGATCGCTAAAGGGTAGGAATTGTCTCTAATGTCTTTGGTGATGAATTATTTGGCCAGGCAGGTTTTCATGCCAGACATTATTTTGCCAGGAATAATAGATGTGATATATATATATGTATATATATATATATGTATTTCCCAGTGATACGTCATATTTTGTAGCTGGAAGGTTTTCAGAGCCAGACAAACCTGATGGCCCCGTCTGTCTGTTTGTTTGTGTGTGTTGTTGTTTTTGTAATTTTTATATTTTTGACAAAATAGCAGATGAGGCAGCCGTCTTAGACGTAGAATATGACCAAATCCAAATCCTGATCGCCTCTAGAATACGATCTAGAATAGCCTGGAAGGATCCGTGTATCCTTCCAGTCTCATTAGTGGAGTTCATAAAAGACTTATTGTGTGTTTTGTGGAGACATTGTCGTGATTAAAAAAGGGGCTCCACCACAGCGTGAATGAAAATGGTACGATCCAGTACAGTAATAGGGTGCATTAAATTAATGATGTTGCAGTTTTCTGGCTCATTTTATTTATTTTCCCATTTGATATCTGTCTCGCAAGTGCACGTGATAGTGCAGTGGTTTGCACTGGTGTCTCACAGCATCAGGGTTTTTGAGGTCAAATCCTGGTTTGACCAGGGTTCTTCCTGTGTGGAGTTGCCATGTTGGGATGGCGTTTTCTGGAAACACAGATTGGGGGTTTGATTGGATAGATGATGAATGGATGGATGTCTGCTCTACAAGATGATGAGATAATGGGACCTAAAGTTGGAGACATTTGGGATTAACAGTTGGTTCTCAAACTGTGGTAGGCAATGTTCTTCCTCTGGTTGTACTTGGAGGACAATCACAAACACTGTTCTACTGTACAAACCAGGGTATGTGATCAGAGTTCCTGCAAGATTTAGGGCAAAGTCAAGGGCAAGTTTCACAACCACTGAATGAAATCCTATTTTGAACTTCAATACTTTTGTTGCACAGTATAAACTTCCCTAAGCTAAGGACTGTAATCTCAGCGTCAGTGAGCCAATAAGACTGCAGAATGCAGAGTCTTAATATTGGACCACGATCCAACTGTGCACGTGATTGGCTGTGTCGAGGTGTGCAGGAAGTTACGACCAAAGATGGAACTCAAGGAAGATGGGGATTAAAACATGTGTGTGAATGTGTCTGTGTTGTGTTTCAGAGGCTGGTGCTTGTTTGGATGAATGAGGACATGTTGAGAAAAGTGCATGGAATAATTGTGACCACACAATTGCTTTAAATTGATATAAAACAAGTTCAGATATTGATATCAATACCATATTGAACATTTTTGACAAATGGGATGTCTGTGGTATTGCAGGTGGTGTCAGTGTGGTTGTGACTTGAGACAAATCGGATGTGATAAATTCACACATCAAATTAGGACTCAAGTTGAATGTTTCCTTCATTTGTGATGCTGTTTGCAACCAAGAGCACATGTAAACACAGTACGACTTCTAGACTGAGATGACTGACATGTATCCTGGATTCAAAAGATTGTAATCATGCAATGGCATGGTAACTTGCAATCCAAGATAAAATAATCCTTTATTATTCTCACAGTGGGTGAAACCTAGCAAATGTTTTCAAATATTCAAAAATCAATGAGAAGTTGATGGAATGTTTCCTATGCAACCTTTTCTCCTATTGTTCTGACGGGGAGTGAAAACACCCATCCTCCCCATGTGACTCCTACCTGCTGTCCTGATCTGTCCTTATCTGTCCTGTCTTGTCCTGATCTGTCTGTCTGTCTGTCTGTCTGTCATGCCCTTTGGCTGCCTTGGCCGTCCAAGATAGTCACACAGAGACCCGTGACACAGAGACGTCCTCCTGAAAGACAGAGGGCGCTGCCTGCTCCACCCCGTCAGTCTCTCTGTGTGCCTCTTGCCTTCCCCCCCCTTGCTCCACCCGGCTTTTGGCTCCGTTAACCCTCTTCTCTTCTCCCCTCCTCTCTCCCCGTGGCAACAGGCGCGGCTCCCCTCCTGTTCATCCACCCTAAGCATTGCTGAGGTACTCCTGCATTTGTTCTAATGCACTGTTACGGCCGTCATCATGGCATCGGTTCCGACTCCCACCTCCTACTTGGCATGGTTGCTCCCCCCCTCCTCCCAACACACCTCCTCTCCTTTCTCTTGTGTGTGTCCTCCTGCCTGCTCGATCCTGCCGTCTCCCCCTGTGTTATTTGTCGATGGTGGTGTTTTTCGTCTTTTTATCCTGCTCTGTTCCTCCTCTGTGTGTGTGCGTGTGTGTTCTCGTTGTGATTTCGTCTTAAACGTTCCTGTTCTGGTTACTCGTTGTGTTACTCTAATACCAGCCTTGATCCCCGCACTCACACACACACCCTCCAAAATAAACACACTTCCATCACTAAAGCATATCCCTCACTTGCATTTCAACCTCAGGACTGAAGTTGAAAGATGCCGGAATTATGTACTGGAATGAAAGTGATATTGCTTGCACAAACGCGGTGTGTTTCTTTTTTTGTTGTTTTTTCTTTTCCCCTCTGTGTGCAAACACCTCAGTTCTTCTTAAATAGACCTCTTTCACACACACACACACACACACACACGGCAGCTTGTAAACAGTACACGCTGTAAGCCTTTACAGTGCTCATGTGCTTGTTGCTGTGGTCAGAGCTCAACGACTCTGTGAGTGATAGAGACATGGCCTCAGTGCAGGGGCAGAGAAAAGTGCTGACACGTGTACAAAGTAGAAACCCTAAATACCGTAATTGCACAGTAATGAATCTGGAAAAAGAAATTATTAAAGTTTTAATTAAAGTAAAGAGATTAAATCAATTACCTTGAAGTTAAAACTTTCAAAACTAGTTCCTCATGCTGTTGTCTTAGTGTCTAGCTGAGTCTCACTCCTGCTGGGTCAATATTGTGTTATTGTGATGTATAGTAGCTACACTTAACAGATAACAAGTAATATTTATATGATTGAATTTGTCTTTACGATTGTAGTTTTTGTTTATTATAGACTTTATCGATAATCTTGGTTTATTATAGTAAAATTTTTTTTGGAAAATCCAGGGTATAATTTTAGTTTAGTCACAACAATCTTCTAATAGTTTTGTTTCATTTTGACTTTTGTGTTTTTAAAATCAAGTTTTTAGAGCAGGTTCGATAGTTTTGAGTATTTCCCAGGTGCAAGATTCAAAAAGGTGATAATAATAAGTATTTTGTCTCAAACACAACCTTTCAAAATTGCCCACAGAGAAAAATACACGTCACATGAACCCCAAAGGCTTGTGTGTGAAATAAAAGTACAAAGACTAAAACTAAGCAATTTTTTTTAAATTTTAGTTACTTTTTGTTAACTATAGTCACCTTGAGTCACAACCTCTATGTCTTTATAGAAATGAAATCTCATTCCTTCTTTTTTGTAAATGTTGAAGTTCGAGGTTTCAGCACACTTTCTGAAAAGTAATTGTAATCCAGTTACTTTGATCCCAGCAGTACGATTAACCTTAAACCTTATCAGGATTAAGGTGCCATTACTTTTAAGTATGTATATATACATATACTTTATATATATTCCCCTGCATTTTAAAGGAAATAGTTACATAGCCAGAGAGAGGCCAAGTGTCAACACTCACTTTGTAAGCAGATGTGACAAAACTGGTTTCTTCATCGTCCATCTTTGGTTCTGTGGTGGTTAGTGGGTTTTTTTTGGTGACTTTTATTTTTTTTATTTTTTTGTATTTCCTGTCATGTGATTGCAGAGTGTGTGTCAGGTCAGTACTGGCTGAGTTCTTGGGTATGTGTGTGCGTGTGTGTTCAGATTTGTGAGCAGAAATGAGAGTGTGTGCAAATGTGTGCCACTAACTGAAACTTTTGTATCGATCAGGATGGGTGTGCATGCCTGTAGCCCAGTGTGTGCGTGTGTGAGTGTGTGGCATGAAGGTGAGTGACTATCCTGTGGCTCCCTCCAGGCCTCACGGAGAGAATTCAGGGCTCACCTGGATGAGGTCATCACGCTCAAGTCAAGGTACTCTACCTTGGACCAGGTAAACCCGCTAACCTTCTACCAACCTCTTATCTACCAGCATGCTGGCTACTCACACACACACACACACACACGTACACACCGCACCTCACACACACACACCAGTGACCAACACTAACTCACACACACACTAACAGGCAGACAGTCCGCTTTTCAGCAAATCATAGCGGCTAAATATTTTACATGGAGCCCTAACAGGCTCGTGGATATAGTTTAAACTGGTGTTAACATATTTTCTTTATCTGGATTAGTGAGGAATAAAAGCAGGAAGAATTGAGATGGTATCAGATTATGAAGAGTTATCCAGGACGAGACCACGTGAAGGATAAGATCAGAGCAGGCACATTCTGTATTTAAAGTTGTCTTGATCCATCTTGGTCTTGTTAATGTGGTCTCGACTACAGCACTACCGCGTATCTAAATTGCAAAAATCTGAAAACAATGTGAATTTATACCAGATGCAAAGATCATGTGTTAACACCAGGCCCAAATGTGGTCGTCTATATACAAATCAACACATTACTGTAGTCTCTCACATAATTGGATTCCTACAGGGGGAGATGTCTGTTGCATAAGACATCCTGAGTCAGGTTTAGAAGAAGAAGTGTGGTGATGTACACAGCGACGCGGCACAGTCGAGAATCACACTTGACGACGTGTTAAAAGACGCTGCTGTTGTCGCCGCCGCCGTGTGTATCACCATGTTCAGTGGTCAGCAACATTTCCCGCCCCATCGCCTCTCTCTCTCTCATGTCATGACTCATCCTGTCATTCATCACCTACTCGGACATAACGGTGTGACCTTTGTGTCAGTGGATGGTGTTTTTGTCTCCAGAGGATGTGACGTCATCTGTGTGAACATGGTGTTGGGCGCGTGTGTGTGTGTGTGTGTGTAGTTTTTTTTTTTGGGGGTTAACTGATGAGACATGAAGCAGCAATTGAAAAGCCTTGAGTAGAGCTGGGAGCAGAGGCCTTTTACCGCAACATGCCGCATGTCATTCTTCCTTTTTCCCCCTGCTGTCGTTTCCCGCCCTCAGGCTCCTGCCTTCACTCCCCAGGGAAGGAGACTTAGCTCTGGATTGCTGCTGTAGCATTTTGTCCTGCCCTCTTCTGCTCTGTAGCTATCACTCCAGCACTTTGTCCCCCTTGCTCCATCCCACGGGGGGGCGAGGCAGCTGAAGCCAGTTGAAGCGAGCCCGCCTTACCCCCTTCGCAGCCCCACTCCTCCTCCACCTCGCGGCGGACGGATAAATCTTCCTCTTTTTTGCATAATTTGTCTGACAGGCCGCTTTTGTTTTGTGCTGAGCTCAGCACTGCGGTGGTAGCATCCCATCATTTACCAAAGCGTCTCCTCAGCTCGCGCGTTATTGGCTCCATCGATTTCCCCCGGGGTGGCTCGCAGGCCCCGGGCCACGTGCCTCGCTGACCTGGCCACACTCACTATTCCATGTTCATACGCACGGCCGCCACCGCCACCTTATCTCCAGTCCATTGATCTTTCTGGCAGATCTCCATGACAACCCGTTGTCAGGCTGTTTCCGCGGCAACTGTGGGGTTAGCCTGTGGAGTGATTAGTGTTTCTGGCATGGTGTGTGTGTGTGTGTGTGTGTGTGTCTATGTGCCTTTAAATTGCTGTCACGACCAAATCCTCAGATGTATACACTCAAATTGACTAAATAATTATTATTTGTGTCATTTATTTTTATTTTTGGGGGTGTTATAATAGTTACTAAAGTGTTTGTGTGTCTGTGTTCACATTTGCATCTCTCATAAGAGCACATTTTCTCCTCTCGCTTGGTCGGTCTCTCACCGGTATAGCGTGGGATTGCAGCAGAGGGTATTTTAGAAGACGAGTGAGAGAGTGTTTGACAGTCTGCTTTCTTCCACCCCCCCCACCGCACACACACGCACACACACACACACTACACGTCTAAAAACACCCCGTTCACCCATTCGTTCACACACTCTCCTCACTTCCTCACGCACCTCTGTGTTGCTTTTCCATCTCCATATGCAAACTGTCTCCCCCCATGGCTCTCTGATGGTATGATCTTTTTCTACTGAGCTATTTTTCGCTATACTGAGGTCTTGCTTTTTTTTTCCACCTGTGTCAGTCTCAGTGTCATCACTACACACTGCATTTAAAAGGGTTTTTTTTAGCTGTCTTATTTTCACGGTGACTGTATATTTACTGCACTAATCCCTGCAGCTGCAGGACAGATTAATGATACCTTACCAAAGGAAAAAAAAAAGAGAGTGTGTGGTTAAGAAAGTAGAAAGTAGAAAACTTTGTGATTCTTGTGGTTTTGTCTGTGTGTTTTAAAGAAACCAGCCAGGTAGTGAGATACTGATGTAATTGTTCTGTGTTAATTGTGTCCTATTGTTTTTTTAAATATTTTAGTCCTCTGTAGTTCTTCTTTTTTGTCTTTACAAGGTTCACCTTGTACGGAAATGTCCCAGCTGTCGATTGTTAGTTTGCCTCTGTGCTTTTTCAATGTATGCAAGTTTGATCTGTGTTTGGCTGTAGCTGTATTTAGATCCCTTATTCCCCCCCACACACCTTTGTCTTTCTGTTTTATTTATTTATTATTAATTCATCTCTCTCTCTTTCTCTCGCTCGCTCTCCACTTTTCTGTCTCACTCTATAAATAGTATATTTTATATAGTTACAGTTGTGACACAAATCTCCTAGCAACCACAGCTGCTGCCATCATGGACATCCACAGTAAAATAGACTAAATAACACCATGGAAATGACACTGCACTGATCGTTTATTTCGTATTATTTATTGTTTCATAAGGAGATTTTGATTGAAATTGAGTTTAAAACAGTCAACGATGTTTCTGTGATGCAGGAAGTTCTTCAGCTCCTGTTCTTCTTTGTGTTGTTATGAGGTAAAAACACAAAGATGCTACATAGCTTATAGTGAATGCATCGTATTGCATTTAAATCAAAGAAGTAGTGACATTTCTGACAATATTTGCTTAATTACCCTTTCACTACAAAGGTAATATACGGTGAACTTGCATGTAGTAAGTCATTTTGAAAACTTAATTCTTAAGGTATAGTAAGTACTACCACAACAGAGGGAAAGGGAATGTAGGATAAATCAAAGGGGGAAACTCTGGTGTTTTAGTTTCTATATGAGAGAGTTGGATATAGTGACATCAAGTGCTAGTGGCCACTTGCAGTACTGCAATATGAGAAATTCCCTGTGAACATAAACTGCAGCGAACAGCTGTAAAACTGTTGACAGGATAGTTTAGACAATCTCCATGATTGCATGTGTTTTATACATAAAGTTTGGGAGCATGACATGATGGCAGGGTTACACATGAGCAGTGGGGCCACACAACACAAATGCAAATCAGCAATTGTATGAATTGAAGACAAAAAAGACATGACACGTGACCTCTTTTTAGACGTGTTTAAACATGAACAAAAAATATCCTATTGACTGTCAACAGTGATGATTAGCTGATTAAATGATCAGATAACATGATTAACAGCCAGTCTTGTAACAGCTAATAATAACAACTTTACAACTTAGTTATAGTCCTGTAACAGACGAGTTGCTGATGTCATGTACTGGTCAAATCAAGCAGAGAAGTTAATTCATGTAATAAGTGAGTTATGTTGAGTTATGAGTTATGAGTTGTGGTTCATGATCACAGGAGCTGACGTCTAGTTTCATGTGTCAACAATCAGTTTGTGTCTGAAAGGCCTCAACATTTTCCCTCTTTATTCCTATAATTCTATCTCTATCACACTTGTTGCTTGTAGTGGACGCCTGTCTGTCTGTTGTCCTGTGGTCCGTCTGTCTGTCTCGTCTTGTCTTGTCATGTCTGTGTGTGTTTGTGTCTGCGTGTGGTGTCGTTGCCGGGACAGATGCACTGATGCCTGTGATTCGATGCTTTATCTCCACTAGCTCCAGTGTAGGTTGGAGGGGCTTAAAGATGATCGCAGGAGGACCTTCAGCTCTCGAGTAACTATCCCGCCCCCCTCACCCACCCTCTCTTTCCCCTTCTTGCCCCACCCTCCTCCGAGGAGCGCGCAAAACAAACCCCGCTCTGTGTCCCCCCTTCACCCCTGGCTTGCCTAGCTTTCTCTCTCTCTCTCTCTCTGTCTCTCTCTCTCTCTCAGCTGTCACTCAGTCTCTTCCTCTCGCCGTGTGTCCTCTCGTTCTCACTCTGTCTGTCGTTCACTCTTCGAGTCTTGCTGTTCCCCTCTGTCCGTTCTGTTTCGGTCTTCTTCCTGTCTCCGTCTCCCACACGCACAAACTCTTCCTCTTCCCGTCCGTCTGTCTCTCTCTCTCTCTCTCTCTCTCTCTCTCTCTCTCTGTGTCTCTCTCTGTCTCCGTCTCTCCGGTTAACATGCTCTGCTTTCAGTAGCCCTCTATGTCTGGTGTGCTGGTTGTGTGTGTGTACAGTAGATGCCATCAGGCCACTCCAGTGGTCTTTCTTGTTTTTTTCTTCCGTTCCTCCCGTTTTCCCTCCTTTCCGCTGTGTCTCGGCTCTGTAGTTTAGTGAAGTCTGTCAAGTCCGTGCTTCATTTGTTTCTTTTCTTTCTTGGGCTGTGGGACAACGTCATGCTGAATCCTCATCCTCCCACTCTCTGTCTCTCTATCTGTCTCGCTACTTTTTCCTCACACTCTCTCTCGCTGTGTCTCTCCATCCCTCAGACTCCACCATCCCCACCCTCTTTGCCCGCCCCACGTCCCATCTTTCACCCTCTCACCTTGGCTGTTTGGTGCCCAGTGGTGTCGCAGTATATAAGCCTAGTTAAGGTGGTGGTGAGGGAGGGGAGGAGAGAGGAAGGGGTGGGTGGGTAGAGAGAGACCTTCACCATGGGTGTTTTGGTTCTCCATACACCACACACTGCCCACTCCTAACGCCTGCGATACCTCCAGGTCATAGCTGTTACTGAGGAGCAGCAGCGGCAGCAGCTCCCGCAGAAGAGAGGAAGAAGTGTCATAGTCAGCGCGAGCGAAAAACATGTTAGAACAGACGGATAACAACTAAAAAAAAACAAGTCTGTCGAGTCAGGCAACACATACGAGCAGAGAAAATACACCACAAAAAAAAGAAGGTGAGAAATTTGCCCAAAATACAATGGGCCAAGAGCTGCTTTTACCTTACTGCACTTTTTTTTTTTTTTTAAAGCTAAGAGACAAATAAATTCAAGTAACAGGCCCCGAATCTGTGTAAAAAAAAAAAGTGTAAAAATTCTGGCATCAAAGTTAATTTTGACTGAATTTATATACTCTCACTGGACCCAGTTTATCCAAGCGGGCCTATAATTTGTGATAATGATGATATTATTCTGTGCCAAAATGTGTAGCCTCTTAAATTAAACTGCAGCCTTTAGATTCTTCTCGTCTCGCCTATGCCGTTGAGTTTCCCAAAAGCATGTTTCGCACTTTACGTAGATAAAAGTGGACGCTAATTTGTGCATGTACCACTTCTACTTACCCACTGCGTTATTTATTTAATATTGAGAATGTTTTCAAATCTGTTTTCAGTCAGCATCACTCATAACACGTGACTTCAATGGTATAAAAACGGAGTATTTTGTTCTTTAAATACATTTAAAACTAAAGCTTGGTAACACTTTAGATTAGGGAACACATATTCACCATTAACTAGGTGCTTACTAACATGTATATAAGTAGCATACCAGGCCTTTATTAGTAATTATTAAGCACGTATTAACACCTTAATCAGGGAAAAATCTTAATTCATGTTGTAATAGAGGTAGAATAAGGTTATGTAGAATAAGGTGTTAATACATGCTTAATAATTATTAATAAAGGGCTAGTGTGCTGTTTGTGCATGTTAATAGTGAATATGTGTTCCCTAATCTAAAGTTTCACCTCAACATACAAAGCTCCAAGAACATAAAGTTAAACATAGATAAAAGTAATAAAAGTTTGACAGCAGAGAAAACATGGATATCTTTCCTCTCATTTCTTGACACAAATGATAAAACATTATATTATGACAGTTTATACTCAGCAAGTAAACATGGCCGAGGGCCAATTTTTTTGTAAGCAATTGAATATTTGGGCTAAATCATCGTATCTTCATCAGGCGACAGTGCCTTAAAAGTCGGAAACAAAAATCCACATTTGCCGCCTTAAGCTAACAATAATGTGGACATTGTCTTTAATCACCAGTTTTTTTACGAAGACAAATGCAAGTGAGATATGGACATTTAATTTTCCCCTAAACCTGTCTGTCCATGACAACAGAAACCAAACATTTACTTACATTTAATTTGAATAAGTTCATATTTTAATAAGCAAATCTTTTAATCAGTTTTATTAAATCATCTGCCGGCCCTGATACTGATGCTGGCGGGCCAGTTTTGGCCCACGGGCCACCAACTGCTGACCACTGATGTGTTCTGTATAAAGCTAGTAAGTATACTGACTGAGAGAAACAGGAATTAACAGCAGTACAAGTGGCATTTATTTTACTAGCTGTGGTTGTGTGATGCTTTTGGAAAACTCAGGCCCATTTTAACCCGCTCTGCTCCCTCCCCGCACCTCGTAAGTTTAGGTAAGCGCTAGTGCAGCCGTCATGCAGCATCAGCAGTCTCCAAGGAAACCAAAACCGTCCTGCACCACATCTGAACAGCCACTATCTATACTGGACACTACATCTCCACTACATTTGATGTCACACCGTAGCACAGTCGATACATCTGTTATGACCCTGTGATACACAATATTGTCACTCTGTATGTTGTTGCCTTTGTCCGTATTTATATATATATACATATACATGTTAACGTTTTAATCTAATCGTAGTGTGACGGTGTGAATTCCACCTGTGATGTGACGACGTAGCTGTACTGCAATAATTGTAATTCAGGAGATGCAGCCGTCTCCCAGCAGCAGGACAAAGTGCACAGTGTAGTGTGACACGGCTCCTTTTTTTCTTTTCTTTTTTTGACTGTTTTATAAACAGCTTCTCATCTCAAAGCATGTCAAAAGAGCAGCCTGGTTTATCTCAAATTACCACTGCCTCTGCTTTCTCTCTCTCTCTCCCTCTGTCTGTCTTTCTTTTCTTTTTTTTCACTCCCAATCGCTCCCTCCATCTCTAGGTGCAGTCACGATGCAGCAGCAAAGAAAACATCCTAAGATCAAGTGAGTACTAAGCTCTGGATTCAAAGGCGCACTCTCCCCGTGTCGTATCTGAACGCTACCACGTGAACTCTCCAACGCACAGAAATGCATTTTAAATGTGACGGTATGCTGTGTTGTGTTTGTGTTTGTGTGCGTGTGTGTGTGTGTGTGTGTGTGAGAGAGATATTTTGCCAGAGGTTGTTAAACCTCATGTTAAGCATCAGAATATGCTGCTGAAGCGTAAGTGTATGTTTAAAGGAGAGAAATTGGGTCAAGGGAAATCAAAGCACAGTGCCTATTCTTCGCTGTGAGGCAGAGAGGCAGTGGGAGAGCGAGGCAGCAGAGAGAAGGAGAGAAAGAGAGAGAGCACAGATTACACATTAGTTACACCTTGCTTTGTTCCCTTTTACCTTTGGAATTATCACAGAGGTATTATTAGACCAACATGGCCGCTGTCGAGCAACGCTGTCATCCAGATGTGTTTCCGCTGCTTCTGCAAACCGACAGGACCATTTTATTTTTCTTGTATTATTATACATACATACTGTATGTACATTCACAGCAAAAATAAATCATGATATTAGTGTGGAAACACAGTAGATGTGCCTTGTTTGGAAATTTGCCATTCACTGCTGTCACAGCTGCCAAATCCATTGCACTTCAGCTTTGTTGATTTATTTTAGTTTTTCCTGGTGGCTTTTTTAAAAGAAAATGTCTTAAAAGTTTAGTATAATTTTCATGTCAACTGGTTAGTTTTTGTTAACAGTAAAATATTTTCGTACATATATTTGTCAGAAAGCTTAACAAACTATATTAATTTCATCTACATAAGAATATTGTCTCTTATTCATTTACAATGTTAATATATAAACTGATACATATCATTATCAGTATTTTGTATACAAAATTATTATAATTTTCTATACTGATTATGACTCATGGAAAGTGTTTTGCCTTTTTTTTTTATGTCGTGATTTTTTGTGACAGTGTGTATAATGTCCTTTCAGGTCACAGTGCAGTGGACATCACTAAGGTGGCCCGAAGGCACCGCATGTCCCCCTTCCCCCTCACCTCCATGGATAAGGCCTTCATCACTGTGCTGGAGATGACCGCCGTCCTGGGCACTGAGATCATTAACTACAGAGGTGAGGAGGACAGATGTTCCGGCTCACTTCAAACTGTCAACCTGCCCGGACCCACAAAAGAGCCCCAGGGAAAGATTCCCAGCAGACGAATGTCCCAAATTTGTTCATCTTGCCCCCTTGACATTTCCAATTTGCCTCCACGTTACACCTGCTGACATCAGCGACTGAGCTCACCGGGGTGTTGACGCATCAGATTGATGCGTCAACATGAGCTCGCTGAGTTCACGCGACAGCATTTTAACGCTGTCTGTCCACAACGAGACACCTCACTGAATCAGCAGCCTGTGTCTGCAGGTCACAGTGTCAGTCACACAGGGAATCAACACACACACACAAACACATTTTGTCTTCAAACCAACTTCTCCTTGGTCTTTATGAGAGAGGGAAAAAAAGCACCAGTGCTCCTGCCAAATCTACAGGACAGACTTTAAATGACATTTCTGCTGCAGACATCATTTTATAGTAATAGTGATTCTCCAACAAAAGGAAAACAGACAGCAGCAAACTCTAGCGCCTGACAATGAGCATGTTGAGCGGCAAAATATTTTCTTCAAGATGCATTCAAGAATCCTTGTAAATTTCATCACTTTTCCAAACACACTCCACATGCACTCTGTTGTTGCTGCCACCTTGCAGCAGTCTTGTACCTTAAAGTGATACTTGAGTATAAGCACAAGTATATTATTGGAAAATCACTTTGGTAGAAGTTAAAGTCAGTTTTTATAATATGATATGTAAGTAAAGGTCTTAAAGTACATGACATTTACTGTACTTAAGTATCAAAGGTAATTTTATGATATAAAAAGTATTTTGAAAAGTAAGGAGTTAGGATTGAGCCATGGTAGCGCCAGTTGTCTTTCAACTGGAAGGTTGTGGGTGTCAAGACTCTGCTAGTCTATATGTGTCCTTGCGCAAGACACTTAACCTCATGTTGCAGCATGTGAATTGGTATGAAAGAAGTGTGAATGGGTGAATCATCCTGAATTTGTGTAAGTAAGTTATTGTTTTTTAGTTTTGTTTTTTACAATGGCTGCTCAGAGGAAATAAATCAGACAAGCTTTCTTCTGATACTGATAAGCTGTGTATATGCTTGTGTGTGGGTGCCTGTAACATGCATGGCTTTTTATCCCCCCCTTCAACTGATTGATATCAAAGCTTAGATCTTCATATTAACACCCACGTAATCATAGCATAAAGGCTCACAACAATGCTAAATATAGCCACAGAGCTGCTTAAGGTATTTTAGTGCCTGGATTTTTCTCTTCCACCCACTCTCAGCCAGTATTTTTTCTCTCCTTCCCTGTGTTTTTGAGACATTTGGAAGGGGACACTCACAGTCCTCCACTTGTGCTCTATATTAGAGAGAGTGTGTGTCCACACCTCACCACGTTCTTCTCCTTGTTCACCCGCAGATGGGATGGGTCGAGTCCTGGCTCAGGACGTTTATGCCAAAGACAACCTGCCACCTTTCCCTGCCTCTGTTAAGGATGGTTATGCTGTGAGAGGTAAGTAAAATATACAGTATATACATCTCCCTGTACACTCCATAGTCACTGAAAGAGGAATTTAGGTCATATTATTAATATTCTCACAATACACAATTTTATTGACAAGTCCCTTATGTCCTTATGACTCACTGACTCCGTCTAACACCTTCAAAGACGATTATCAAAATAAAGTACATCGTGTTTCTCTATAAACTGTCACTTCAAGACATGTAGGGTTTCCTGCTCTTTCAAGAATCCATGAATTGTTCATGTCAACAACATCTAAATATAACCTTCCAGTGCTCATGATAAATGCATGAAACAAATGTTCATAACATCACGCTCACATGATATGAAATAAACTGAGAAGTAAAAGAGATACAGGTGTGATATATGATATCATATCATATGTTTCATACGGTGAAGTAGTGGCTACCTCTGTTGCCTTGCAGCAACAAGACCAGAGTTTGACCAGGGTTCGGTCTGTGTCAACTGGGATTGTGGAGGATAAAGCGGTAGACAACGAATGACTGAATGATATGTCCCCACTAAGTGGAGTTGCACAGCATAATGTTGGTTTCTGCACAGAGAGAGACTAACAAGGCCAGTGTGTCGCTCTTTCTTCATACTCAAATACACGGACTGTCCCACTTAGACATGGACTGGACACTGGGGAACTGGACAACTGCCTCAGGAACAATGAGCTCCCATGTGGAGACGATTAACAGGCACGGGCAACACTGTTTAAAACCGCTTGATGTTTACCTGTTCAGAAAGATTAATGCTCACTCCATTTAGTTTTCAAGGCGAGATTCAGGCAAAGTTGGTCCACCACAGTGAGAGTTTGATTGTCTAGGAGTGCTGGATGCCAGTGAGGGGCCTGTTAACCTGGAGAGCAGGGTGGCAGCTTGTTGGCTCCAGGCAGCCTAAACACTCCTGCATATAACATCTGCTGTTGCCTCTTGCTGATGTGCTGATGAAGTAGGAGGAGGAGGAGAACACCACATCTCTGTGGATTCTTCACAAACTGTATGTCCTGAGGGCCTGACGCCTGCTGAGGCAAACATGCAGATTTTAGAGATTTCAGGCGCCTAGAGTGTGGCTGTGGAAGGAGCCAATAACCTATGAATCTCTGCAGATACAGTACAGGTGTTTTGTTTTGTTTTGTTTTGTGCTCCTTTTGCAAAACTGCTCTCTGCTGCTTAACAGGTTTACTGAGTTCATACCATGAGTTCAGCATGGTATGCACCAATAATGTTAGTCACAGTTCATCAAATCAAATTCAGCTTAGGGCTCCATAAATGCTTGCTAGGGGTACACACGTTTAACTCCATTAAATATTTGTTATATTTTAGCGGCTGATGGCCCAGGCGACCGCTTCATCATCGGTGAATCCCAGGCTGGAGAGCAGGTTTGTGCCAACACTGTACTCAGTCATGCTCATACAATCCTCCACATGTTTTTTCTATGGATAGAAAGTGTTTTACCTTTCCTCCTTCACCTTCACATGCCTTGATTAGAGCAGAACTAGAATATCAACGTGTAACCAAACAGATTTGAGCTCTCAAACAGCACTAGGCTTCTGGGGTTTCATCATCACCCTCTCACCTTCTACAAAATTAGCACACATGCACTCAAGATGTACTATGACACATGTTTACACTAATAGTCCAGTGTGTATGAATGAGTGACATCTAGTGGTGAGACTGCAGATTGTTAGAAATGGGGGACTACTTTCCCCGTCAAGTACATCAAGAAACTACGGTGGCCTTCACATACCAGAAAGAATGTAGTTCTTCTTTTTTGATTTTAGTGTCCACTTAAAAACGTGAAACGCACGCTGTGTTTGGTTTTGTCCATTCAGGTTTATGTAGAAACATGACAAGATGGCAGCCTCTAAAAACCAAGACCCTTGCCTAATGTACAAGAAAAAGTCATGAAAACCAAATGTTTTTATTTTTATTTTAAAATGTTTACACACTTATATAATCATATGTTTGGGTCCTAAAAGTCAAACAATGGACCTTAATTTGTGTTTTTGTGTCTCTTACATCAGTCGTGCATATAGTTTGTTACACCTTGATAAGGGCATTAAAAATGTTTTAATTATTTATTCATCTATGTAATACATTTCAGTCACATATATATACAGATTTTTTTTTTGTGTTCCTGTACAGCCCACTCACACAGTGATGCCTGGTCAGGTGATGAGGGTAACGACAGGTGCTCCTATCCCCTGTGGGGCCGACGCTGTCGTCCAGGTGGAAGACACTGAGCTCCTGCGCGAGTCTGAAGACGTAAGTGTGGATTTTCACCCAACATACAGACAACAAGTAAGTCAGAACGTCACTCGAATTCAGATTTACCAACATTATAAACAAGTATAGTGATAGTTTCGCTCACGATAAACAATAAATCTTGGTCACTTGGGCAAACTGTATCCGTTCACTTTGATGGACCCGACAACTGGTTTGTCTTTCAGGGCACAGAGGAGCTGGAGGTACGAATCCTCGTCCAGGCTCGTCCAGGGCAGGACATCAGGTCAGTGTCTCCTTGTATAGGGCCGCCGTTACGAGACCACAGTCAGATTTCTGGTTTTATTTATGAGACATTATAAACAGACAACATTTCCTTTGGCAGCAAATCTCTCCTGTATACATCTGATCGTACGCAGAATCAAACTAAGAAAGTTAGTGTGACGAGTGTTGGTCACACACTACAGTTCAGTTATGATAGTATGGAAGTAATATTCGGATAAAATGAGAATTGATTTTGGCTTCCATCACCGTAATAACTTGAGATAAAAATAAAAGTGGTAATTCATCTGTCCTCTCTCTTTTTTACAAGCTTCACTTTCAAGTTTACACCGTTAACATTCTTATTCTTGAACACATCTGTAGTAGTTTGTGCACTTTCACATAGTTATTACCTCGAGATGAGATTAAAAATGTACTACTACCATGTTATTACTAAACTCTGATGTAACGAGAGTCTTAAAAATAAAAAAATATGTATTAAACTGATGCCTGTACAATGTCAGATATGTTATATACACGTTTTAATTACACATCTTTCCATAGGCCTATTGGTCACGACATCAAGCGTGGCGAGTGCGTGTTGGCAAAGGGAACCCACATGGGCCCGTCTGAAATCGGTCTCCTGGCCACGGTTGGAGTCACAGAGGTGGAGGTCCAGAAATTCCCCGTGGTGGCCGTCATGTCCACGGGAAACGAGGTAAGGATTAAAACTCCAGTGTGTAACTTCTGTCGCTCCAATAACGTACCCAGATGCTTTTCTGAAAGGACGACTCTACTGTCGGTCCATATTCAAACTTCTTCAGAGAAATGGGGATAATTCCTTACCGGCACAGAGCCCTGCTGGTGTGAAACGGCTCACAGAGAACTCATTTGACAATAGTAAATACTACAGCTCTAAACTATAACATTGGTTCGGGGAATTATTCTCTACATACACATGTTGACAGATAAAGGAGCAGCAGTCTCTCCTTTTTTCAGCCAACTTTGGTTCACGTGTCAGTAGTTTTTAGTTGTATTTATTTTGAAAATAACTAAATTCATAAAAAACTAGAAAATGGTAACATTCTTTTCTGGTAAATACAAACATTAGTGATAAAATGACTAAATAAAACTGAGGATGTTTGCCAGAACAAATTAGCCTCTCGTCGTCCAGTCAAATGATGATTTCATTGACCACCGGAGAGAGAGATCGAGAGAGGCAAAGGATGTTAGACGTTAAAAGGGAGCTACAGAATTTAAAATCAGTGATTTTTTTTCCTTAAATTTCTCTACTTTTGTTGTGGAAGCTGCTGAATCCAGAGGATGACCTCCATCCTGGGAAGATCAGGGACAGCAATCGTTCCACCCTGCTGGCCACAATCCAGGAACACGGCTACCCCACCATCAATCTGGGCATCGTGGGAGACAAGTAGGCCTTCACAATCGTTCCTCAAATATAGACCTCTTCATCTCTCTCTCTCTCTCTTCCTCTTTTCAAACCCAGTTGTCTTTTTCCTAATCCCTCCATTATTTACTCGCGCCTGTGTGTGTGTGTGTGTGTGTGTTTGCTTGCTCCCAACAGCCCCGATGACCTTCTCAACGCTCTGAATGAAGGCATCAGCCGTGCTGATGTCATCATCACCTCAGGAGGAGTGTCCATGGGAGAGAAGGTGAGCGACGGAGGAACGCGCACACACTTGTCCAATCATGACGTTGTGCTTCACTGACACCATGTGGCAGAAAGTGGAACGACACTCTACTTTGCTTGAAATAGTTAGAACACAAACAGACACAAATACTTTTTATCGGTCTTGTATAGTACCTAAAAGATTCTTACCAGAAAATGACTTTGGTAGAAGTTGAAGTTACTTTTTTATAGTAAAAGTCTTGAAGTATTTGACATTTACTGTACTTAAGAATCGAAAGTCATTTTCTCGTATAAAATGTGCTTAAGTTTTAGAAGTGAAATTGTCTTTCAATTGAAAGGATGTGGGTTCAATTCCTAGCTCTGCTAGTCTATATGTATCCTTGAGCCTGTACTGTATTATAAAAGCTCTAAATAAATACAGTCCATTACCAACTCTTATACTTCTGATTTTATTTGGTTGTAACGAGTAACATAACGTTAGTTAGAGGAAATGTAGTGAAATAAAAGTACAAGTTTCTAGAAATATAAATACAAAGTAAAGTACAGTAACAAATTATTTGTACTTCTTTACATTATGCCACTGCTTTTTATAGCTTGTTGATGATATCGGTTTTATTTCTTCTTTTACAGATAAAATATGTAACATTTTTGCATTAAAGTTTCTGAAAATGACAGGACTAAAGTCATATATTTATTGAGTAGTGTTCATATAAAAGAACCCTACTGTATTATATTGGTTGCATTTTAATAACACGTCATCTTCTAGGGCAAACGTAGAGCCAGGAAGGAAATATTTCCTAAAATGACAACATTCCCATGATGCCACGCTGCTACCCAACATCATCAAACTCTGACTTTTGTTATTTTATTTGATTATGTTTGACTGAAAGATGCTTTTTATTCATAATGTCGTTCTCAGGACTACCTTAAGCAGGTGATGGATATCGATCTTCATGCTCAGATCCACTTTGGTCGTGTTTTCATGAAACCAGGGTAAGGAAAATATATCAGAGTTCAAGGATCTTGAGCTCAAATAGACAATTTCACTGAAATAATAGATTAAAAAAAATTTATGTCTTGTTTTTTTTCTTTCAGTCTCCCAACAACATTTGCAACCTTGGACATAGACGGTGCTCGCAAACTAATCTTTGCCCTCCCAGGTAGTGTGTGAAGTTGAGAGAAAGAGGGATTTACTCAGCTGGCATTGAAGAGATGTTACTCATATATTGTCCTCCCCCTGCTCTCCCCCTTCCCTCTCTGCCTCTCTGTCCGTTTGTCCTAGGAAACCCTGTGTCCGCTGTTGTCACCTGTAATCTTTTTGTCATCCCTGCCTTAAGGAAGATGCAGGGCATTTTGGACCCTAGGCCTACCATCATCAAAGCGAGGGTAGGATGCACAGGGAAGCTGGAGAATCCCGACTTATTGGCCCGAGACACACAGAGTCGCACTTTTTCAAGCGCCGGTGGTGACACACTGGTGTTGGCCTTGTTGTTATGTGATAAAAAAAAACAAGTTTCAGAGAGTAACATTGCATTTTAAAACATCTGTAAAGCTGCTCTTGTTCACTTTTCTAGCTTCCACTTTTGCACAGTTACTCATCAGATATTGCTTTACTAATTCCTAGATTGATTGATTCAAAGGTGATTTTCACTCTAATTACTAAATACTCCATTTATTTTGAGTAAGTCATTTCGGACTCATGATTTTATCCTTTTTTTCTTAAAATACGTTTGATACATATTTATGACGACCCTTTTTTTGCTCTGATTTGGCAGCCACAGCCTCAAGCCCTGCTCTTTTACCATGAACATTGTTTTTTGCAAAAAAATAGAATAATATCATATATCATGTAGTAAAAGGTGCCATAGTGAGTGTGTGATTGCCACAGTGCTATGCTGCATCACTTGCTGTTATGAAACCGTTAGAAATCATCTTGAATGTTTTACTGCCACTTAGTGGCGGGACTGATGCCCTGAAAGCACCTCAAGAAGACAGATCATTTTCCTTTGCAGATGGCGTCAGACCCAGGTCAAGTAGTCTTCACCTAAAAACTATCTTTATGTTCTACGTATGTTTTCCCTGCAAATGTGGAAGGGCTTTCCACTGCTTTCTGTTTGGCTTTTGTGTAAATTAACAATATATACGGTTTTGAAAATGTACACAAACAAATAGATACTAACTTTGCGCTGGCACATTTGCCCAGTATTTATATCCTGGTGATGAACAAGATCTGATCTGGTAATAGACAAATCAGAGTTTTAAGTCCCTTTCTGGTGAATTCTGGTCCAAATACACCTTAATCTGTGTTGGCCTGTTGCTTCGCATTTTCCTTATTTTCTCCACTTTTTACACCACATCATTAAAGGACTAAACATGTCCAAAAAACACACAAGAAAACAAGTTTAAATTAAGTTTAGGTCGTCACTGAAATAGGAATCCTACGTACACCTTGGTAAGCTGCAAGAATTTGCTCTTTTTTCACCACTTAAAGAAATTTTTCATTGAAGTACATAACATTTACCTCATATCGCTCAAAATTTAGACAGATATCCCGGATGATATGGTTTGTCTTTGTGTCAGTATAATAAAAAGTGACATGTTTTTTCCTCTAGTTGTCTTGTGATGTGAAGTTGGACCCTCGCCCTGAATACCATCGCTGCATTCTGACATGGCATCACCAGGAACCACTGCCATGGGCACAGAGCACAGGTACCACAGTTGTAGCCTCCACACAATAGCCCAAAATAAGTCTACAAGTAATGAGATAGTTATTAAATGACTTAGTTAAAGCAGGGAATCTGATGAAACGAGAAACAAAATGATTGATAGTGTCATTTTGAGAGATTCAAGTCATTTCAAAGGTTTATATAAGCCTGAAAAGAGAACTTTACTCCAAGCTGCGCTTTTTTAGAACATTTGCCCTTGCAACATTCACTGTTCAGAGGTCATAGATATGTTCGTTGAATAAATCTGTCTCTCTATTTAAACTGTGATTGAACTTGGCTAGGTTAAGTTGTTTAAATGAATAATAATTTGATGTTTGATGATGATGATGATGGTGTTTTATTTTGAACATAAAATATAACGACAAACACAAAATAAAGAAAATAATAAACAATAACCTGGAGACGGAGGATGTCGAAAACTACTTAATTTGTGGTGCGTACCTCAAGGTAGCAGCAGCAGCAGAAAGAATTTATTTAGTGGACTGTATATGTGTTTGCAGAAATTTACCAGATTTCTTGAATGCATCTTGTAGCTGCTTTTATAAGATCAACACACTGTTTGGACCCTGCAGAAGTGATTTGAATGCATCTCTTCTTAGCTCATGTCACTGTGAGCCCTGCATTATTATTTGGCCTCATGCACTCAGGTTTGTTGCATGTTTTAGAGATTGCCTGTAGAGATTCTCCCTCTGACAAGATTATGTCTCATGAAGAAGAAACATAAGTCAGATTTTTTTATACCACATAATTAAAGACTTAGAGAGTGAGGGGATCCCTGAGGAATGGAGTGTGATGGTGCCCATTTTCAAGAATAAGGGAGATGTTCAGAATTGCAGTAACTATAGAGGAATAAAGCTGATGAGCCATACAATGAAGTTGTGGGAAAGAGTAGTGGAAACTAGACTGAGAGCAGAAGTCAGCATTTGTGAGCAACAGTAAGGTTTCATGCCGAGAAAGAGTACTACAGATGCAGTATTTGCTTTAAGAATGCTGGTAGAGAAATACAGAGGTCAGAGGGAGCTGCATTGTGCCTTTGTAGATCTGGAAAAAGCCTATGACAGGGTGCTGAGAGAGGAACTATGGTACTGTATGTGAGGTGGTGTGCTGTAGGTGTGACAGAGAAGTTTAAGGTGGAGGTGGGACTACATCAGGGTTCGGCTCTGAGTCCCCTCTTGTTTGCGTTGGTGATGGACAGACTGACAGATGAGGTTAGACAGGAATCTCCATGGACTATGATGTTTGCAGATGACTTTGTGATCTGTGGTGAGAGCAGAGATCAGGTGGAGGAAAAGCTCGAGAGGTGGAGATATGCTCTAGAAAGAAGAGGAATGAAGGTTAGTCGCAGCAAGACAGAATTTATGTGTGAATGAGAGGAACCCAAGTGGAACCATGAGGCTACAGGAAGTGGAGATAAAGAAGGTGGAGGATTTGAAGTATTTAGGGTCAACAGTCCAGAGCAGTGGAGATTGTGGAAAAGAGGTGAAGAAATGTGTTCAAGCTGGTTGGAATGGGTGGAGAAAAGTGTCAGGGGGTAATGTGTGATAAAAGAGTATCAGCCAGAATGAAAGGAAAGATATACAAGACAGTAGTGAGACCAGTGGTGATGTATGGTCTAGAGACAGTGGCACTGAGGAAAAGACAGGAAGCAGAGCTGGAGGTAGCAGAGATGAAGATGTTGAGGTTCTCTTTGGGAGTGACGAAGATGGATAGGATCAGGAATGAGTCAATCAGAGGAACAGCACATGGTAGATGTTTTGGAGATAAGGTGAGAGAGGCCAGAATGAGATGGTTTGGTCATGTACAGAGGGGGGATAGTGATTATATTGGTAGAAGGATGCTGGGGTTGGAACTGCCAGGCAGGAGGTCTGGAGGAAGACCAAAGAGAGGGTTTATGGATGTAGGTTGATTCGCTGTGGGACCCCTGAAGGGAGCAGCCGAAAGGAAAAGAAGAAGATAATTAAAGGATTAAACATGTCAAAAAACACACACAAGAAAACAAGTTTAAATTCAAGAAAAACAAAGACAAAACAAAGACTAGTAGGATAAAAATAACTTTATTATGAGTTCACTGTCTTCACTTTTCAATTCAATTCAATTAGAATACTACTTATACATTAGCTAATGTATGTGACAAAGAAAAATGAAGTGATTGATTAAGAGAATAGTTGTAAGCTGCAAGAATTTGAATAATTGATGCATCATCCTGTTGAATATTCAAATAGCGGTGTGGTCTGAAATACAGACATTAGTTAAATCAATGTGAGGCACACTTCACTATTAATCAAAACAATGGATAACTGGAAACTCAGTAACCTGAATTTAATGTCCTAAAACTGTGCTGTTAAATATATGAAATTATTTCACACAATTTACAGTGTAGATAGACTTGTACAATAAACTCCATAAGGTTCTCTGGATTTATTGTACGTGAACTTGAGTTTTACTATCATTTAATTTACTTTCACTGTGGTGGAAAAGGTTTTCCCTCATGACTCTTAAGTGTTTTCTTCTCGCCGTCGTCTCTGCTGCAGGGAACCAGGTGAGCAGCAGGCTGATGAGTATGCGCAGTGCTAACGGGCTCCTGATGCTACCTCCAAAAACAGAGCAATACGTGGAGCTGCACAAGGGCGAGGTGGTTGACGTCATGGTCATCGGCCGGCTATGATGTCATCACAGCAGGACGGCGAGCTTGGCGTCATATAGCGCGGGTTGGAATGGGTGGTTCACGGTGCATGTCCACATATCATTGACTATTCTGTAATATGCAACGGCACAGCTAGTTTTTATTGATTTGGATAACGTTGAGGTATAGTCAACATCTCGATCACAACCTAGATACATATGAAGAAAAAAATAATAATTTAAAAAGATTATAGTATTTCAAACAAAGAAAAATATAACTTTTAAATGAAAAAATCAAATTATAAAAAGAGATTTATTCTGTAATATATTATTATGATTATTCTTCTTATTATTATCATTATTATTCTTATTATCATTATTATATTAAGGCAAATTTGTTCCTTTCATTGCAATTGCTTTGTGTGTTCAATGCTAGACCTTATCTATAGCAGTAGCATTTTAATAGACAGCTGTAGGTGCCTGCCAGGACAAAAAAAAAAGAAAATTATTATTTTCTCATCGTTAGTGGAAAAAAAAAAATCTGTTTTTTGAAAAATGAAGAAAACAGTGAGGAAGACCACAGATTTCCCACAGTGTTCAGCGAAAGAGGAAGAGGGGGCACACGGAGGCCACCTCCTCTTTTGAGCACCCATCAAGGTGACACTTCTGTTTTTCTCTCATTAGTATGCATCATAATGGCTTCACAAAGAGCTTTGCTTGTTGTTTATCTTGTGAGTCTTGTTTATGTGCGCAGTGCCAAATGCCTGGGCAGGGAAGGTGATGTTGGGAGAGCGAGATCTGGGGGGGGGGGACATGCCCCAGTCAGCCCAGAACCCTAAGCTTCCTTATATTCACGGTAACCGGGTGTAAACTCTGCCCCAAATAACCCCCCTCCTCCTCCTCCCCCCTACTGGGGCGAGCCGAACCTGGGAAAAATAATCTTTTATTTGATCAACTATTTAAGAAAAAAAAACAACAACAAAAAAAACAGACAAAGAAAAGAAACAGCTTCTTTAAGTGCTGACAGCCTTTTTAACCAACTTCACAAAAAATGTACAGAGAAAAAAAAATGAGAACCATATTGTACAGATATATGTGACCAGCACTCCTAAGGAAATTATTAAGCAATGAGGAGACATTGAACAACGCTGTACTATAACATTTTCTGTAATGATATGAAACTGATGAAAGAGACTAAGATAATAAAAATCCTTGACGATTATGTAAAAAAAAAAAAAAAACAAGTTCTTGTTGGGTTTCCTTTTTTTTAATAAAATATATCTAAAGAAAAAGCGGTGACTTTCTTCTTTGGTGCTAAGATGTGAGGCAGCATCACCTAAAACTTAAAGACGTGTATGGATTTTTTAATGAATCAGCAATGCCCTTACAAAACAACATCCTATACATATATATATATATATATATATACATATATATGTGCATGTGTATATCTATACATATATATATATTTATCATTATAAAATCATCAAAATCATCAATCATTCACAGCTATGGACAGTTTAGAGCAGGGGCCTCAAACGCAAAATGACCTGTAGGCCAGTGAACTTCTAGTCTGGTCAGGAGGTGAAAAAAGTCCAACATTTTAGGCAAAAATTTACTTTTTAGTGATTATAAATTAAAGTAATCAATAATCTTTATATTGCTGATGGAGGAAGCTGGACTATGTGCAGAAAATCCATGCAGACACATGGAGAACATATCAACTCCACACCAAAGCAGCCCAGTTGCCAAATTGGTATATTCTGGTTTTTCACAGTCTCTACTATATATACTATTATATATTGTTTCCAATATTGTATATTCACATATGTTAAAAAGCTTGTTTATTATTTTTTTTTTTTTATCTTTTACTTTTACTGTCTTTGTTGGTTTGACACTGTAAATTTGTGCAAAATTCCCTCCCCACGCTAAAATAAACATAACATTAAATACAGTTACCGGTTATATTTGCATTTAATTTTTAAAGCCCCTTATTATTTTCCCTAATTTATTTTTTTTAGTTACAGTTCCACCAAAAGGGATTTTCCTATTTCATTTTTTTTTTTTTATCAGAATATAAATGTTCTAATCCCATATTGCAGGTAGTATTTTTACACTCTTGTGCTCTATCAAAATGAGTGGGAAAAAAGCTGCAATGAATCAGAATGAGTCACCACAGAGAACAGAAGGAGTGTTTAACTGTCTCCCTTTCCAGGAAAAGGTAAGTATTTAAGAATCAGGAACTGGCAGGAGAGAGTCTAATGAAGGAAAGAGGTTAAGCACAGGTGTCAGAAAGGATTAACCCAGGAGAGAATGTAGCAGGAAAAAAAAACAGCTTTAGCCTTTGGTGAAGATATTCCACAGGCAGTTTCTGTTCTGCTCTGCAAAGGTGAAATGACAGTACATCCCATTAGCTGGCGGTGATTAATAGTGCTGTGACTAGAACAGGAATTCATCTGTGTGAATATATAAAAACTATAAATGTGTGGTCTTTTTTTTGAAGGGGATCAGTGAGAAGATGATTGTAGCATTTGTCAAACCCCTCAAATGGAGTATGCACAGTAAGTGCATATTTATTTAAAGATAATCAGTTATTAACAAAGTTCCTTCATGTGTTTAGAATTTTCCGGGATAAAAACTACAAAACAGGATCATTAACAAAGGTGATTATAGTGGAAATATGTAAATATGTATCTTGTATACTACAGGCTTGTATCATGTTTTGTACAATAGATAATAAAGAAAAAATCACTAGTTTATTCAATGTACTTGAGCAGATCCATGTTTGACATATTTCTGTGGTAAATATTGACATTTTTACTTTGCAGATTCACTGTTTTCATGAAATAAATGCACACATGTTGCTCAAACTACATGGAAATTCGAATTACATTAATACACACTCACTTTTGTCACTTTATTGTCATAAGAGGTTAAATTTTAAGGAATAAAAACTATTTTTCTTCTCATCAGTCTACACTTGTATAACTAACTGCAGCTTGACAAGCATGGTAGCGCTGTGTCTAGCAGAGAGGGGGCGCTGAAGAGCCGCGGTGTTGCCAGGGAGACGGACTCAAAACACCGGGCTTAGCTTAGCATCACATCAACAATGGCCACAAGTGTCCCGTCAGCGCCTGCACAGAAGTCACTGCGGCGGCTGAACGCGGTCCCGTGAAGTCGGAGAGAATTGAAGCTGTTTCTGGACCGTCCGAGTTTGAATTAAATCCACCCTTCTTTCACTGAGTTGGATTTTAAAGGAAAACCCCACATTTCGACAGATTTCATTCAGTTTTTTGTCTGTAAACTGGTGAGTACACGCTCTCTGTTAACGGGACAGCTACGCAGTTAGCGGTACCAAGCTAATAAGCTAATATAAGTTGCTAATGTGAGCGCAGATAACGGTGTTCCCTTTTAAATGAGTGACGTCATTGAGTTGTTAAAGTGACTTATTCACTGTTGGAGGGTTTTCTCTCGTGTTTTGTTGCGGTAGTTCCTTCATTGTCTCTTAGTGAACTTGATTGTGTTTATTTGTTAGATATCTTAATTTCTCAACCAAGCTAGCTGCTCATTTTTTGCATGTTTGTGTATATAGTTAATTAATTGTGATTTCTCTATGGCCTTAAAAACACAGAGAAACATTTCTCAAATGTCTTAAAATGTGTGCACTCAAAATATTATATTTATGTATTTAACTTTTGTTGTCTTGATATTGAAGACAACTATATTGCAATACAAACTGTTATCAAATTATCATGCCCATATATCAACAACAGTTATTTTGCCAGTGAGTCTATTTTAGTTTTTATTTAACCTTTTTTTAACACATTCTTATCTACAACTGCGTCCTGGCAAGAAGATAAAAGGGATAAAGGGGATTTAAAACAAACAATATAAACACTATACTAAGTAAACACAATAACAAGACATTTACAAAGACACAGCTAAAACACACATTAAAGTAAACAGTTTTGAAAGGCTGGGAAAAAAATTCAGCAAATGTTTTTGGCAGCCCCCAAAAAAGACTCTCCCAAGTTTCATATAAAGGCCTTTTTGCCAACATTATTCAGGAAAAGTACACAATGTCATGTTACATTTTAAATTAACATATATTTGTCAGTGTCTTCTCACTCAAGATCCTCATCAGTGAGTTATTGTGATAATGTGATTTTCTGTTGTCACAGAACTCAATTATCAAAGTCAACATCAATATCATTTACATATTTCACAAGCTGAAAAATCTGAGAGCTTGTTTTAATTATTTAAGAGGAAAGAAAATCTATTAATCGTTGCAGCTCTAATAGCAAGATTGTCATATGTTGGAACTAAAGTTGTTCCACATATCTAACAATCATATCTGACAATAAACACCTCACCCTGTGTGTAAATGTCTGGGTGGGTGTATGGACTTGTAGTCATTATCATTCTTCTACCCACGTCCCTCTGCTTCTCCCCAGCATGCCTCACAGTGTTGTAGCCACTGAGCTCAGGAAAAGCGTGATATCCCCGGCCATAATTAAGCCCATGGGAACAGATGGTCGGTTGGCAGTCTCTGCTGTTTGTCAGCCATACAACACCACTCTAAGTGGAGATAAATGCTGCTGCAGGGGAGGGGTTTGGGGAGCTTGGACCGGGAGCCGAGGGATAGACCTGCCAGACGTAATTAGATGAGAGGAAGCAGGTAGAGGAGGGGACGCGCCGCCATGTGTTGGTAGGTGACATAAGTGTCTATGATGGATTTTCATGACAAAGTTGTGTTTATCCTGAAGGGAGTTGAGGGGGTTTCTCGATGCAAACATGAAGGTGTCTTTAACTAGTAAATAGTAACAGTTTAACATGGATGATATGTTTTTTCCCAATCCTGATTTAAGGAGTCATGTACTGCATGTATTTAAGCAGTAACACGATTTGCCTCTGGCATTAGATCGGGCAGTTATTACTTATTTATGCAGGCTTTTACATTCTTGCTCTCACAAGCTTGACAAATAGCTGCTAAGTGCACCAAAACTATATTTTTCATCCAAAAACATAAAGTAAAATTTCTTTCATTACCTGTTTCATGTATTTAATATTTAGCTTATACGTATCTTTGCAGTGCAGACACAAAATGCAGATTGGATCCAAGACGTTTTTAAGTTTTGTGTATTTTTATTAAACAGATTTTCTTTCAGCTCAGGAAAAGGAAAAGAAAATTGGTTTAACATATCTGCCAGGAAAAATTGAGCATCATGTATTGACCATCGACTGCTCTGAATACACGTCATATTGGTCAACCTTCAAGTTGGCTTACTCAATTTGACTTACAAATCACATTGTCTCTTCACTCTGTGATATATTTAAAAAAAATAAAATGAATAGATTTTTCCTCCTGCATGTAGCATCCCTAAAATAGATAATAATACAAAACATTCACAACAGTGGAAAGTCAGGTATTAGTGGGTGTGTCTTTTATTACATTCCATCTACACACCGGCTACAGATGGATATCGTGCTTTTTTTGATTAAGCTGTTCATGTGGACAGTTGGGAACAGGTGAACTACAAAATACACAAAAATGGATTCCTTTTCATGTCTACTTCTAATTGTGTTGCATGTTTCTTGTTTAGAATTGTACTATTTTATAAAACATACTTCCTACACACTGAGACAAACTTGACAAACTCAATCACATTTTAACTGATTGTTTTTCAGGATCTCAGAAAGAGCATTAAGGTCCACGTGTTCCACTGCTGGGCCATGGCTCCTGAATTGAGCAGTCTCTGCGCCGGTGCCTCGTAACACTCGAGCAGATTTTAGTAAACGCTGGGGTGGTCTGAACCGTATGCAGCTGCAGCAGGGATGATCACATCCCATATGAACGGTTATGCACAAGAGGCCTCTGGTCAGGCCATGAGTCAAAGAGAGAGGGCCGTGGACTGTCCAGGGGAAGAGGGTAGCCTCGTCAAATCTCCACAAAGCAGTGCCCACATGGAGAGGATCCAGCACTACCAGGAGGAGCTGAGGAAGAGGAGAGAGGAAGACAGCAGGGGGAAGCACGAAATCGACCCCAACGCTTCACTGAGGCTCAAGAAGCTTTCACAGAACCCCAAGGTGGGGATTGACAACCCCACGTTCGAGGGAAAAGAGAAGGCCACCAAAGACGCATGTTACGTCGAACCTGTAGCTGGTGAGTTGAGTGTGTGTAGGAGTGGGGTGGTGGGGACTTTTGTGGGGTCAAAGAGGTGGCAGGAGGAGGGGATTTTACAAAGGAGAGGAGGAAATTAAAGAAGAATGGGGAATTTTCTGTGAAAAGAAAAGGACTTTTGAGGAGGCAGAGCAGGGAGCTGCAGTGGAGGAGGGTGATGTGTCAACATGTTACACTATTTCCACTGAAAAGTTGCCTGTCTCCGGACTGAGGAACAGAGCACAGTAATAGACCAAAAAACATGACTGACATACATCATTAGTGAAATGAGCCTTGTCACTGTGGATCACCACATTCTGCAATTTTTGCATTCTACATTCAAAACATTAGATTGGAAAACAGTATGATGTTAAAACCTGGGATACAGATATCTGGACGTCATATGATTGAGTTTGTTTACACTGCTACGGTGGCAGGAAAAGCTTTTGCATAAATTATTGGCACCAGTGCCAGTTTTAAGCAGTCAGAATTAACTTTAAATCCACAGAGATTGAGTGATATATATCACAGAATCTGACGTGCTGAATGTATCTGACCCTTTAAATGTCCTTGGGTGCTTTCCATGAGTATGGAAACTGTTGAAGCGGAGAGAGACACTTTGCAATAAAAACTTGTAAAATAAACAAGTTATTAACGTTAATTAGTGTCAGATTCTGTACCTGATGAAGTGATCAGGACACAAGCGGATTGTTGTTCTCTCATTGCTCTGTCATCACTTTGAGCTTTGTGTTTTATGGCAGTGAACCAACTCTGCCGTCTCTCGTGATCTTTAGTGGTCTGGTAAAATATTTATCCCTTTGCTTGTCTGAGTGTTTTGACCAGGACTCCCTGGAAGAAGAGATCTTGTATCTCAATGGGATCTTCCTGGCTAAATAAAGGATTAATAAAATATATGCCTATTGTGTGACATCAGCTACTGGAGCTCTATAGATGGCTGCTGAAGATCAGTCACTTCTGTATGTTGAAAATGTCAGACAAACAATAAAAGTTCACCTCTTAGAGACGTAAACATTCCCCAGGCCTCTGTTATTTAGTCTCTGTGTTTCCCGGCGTTGCCTCTAAACATTCTCTGCTCACTGTCTCTGTCTCTCTCAGAAGTCGGGGAGTTGCTGCAGGCTCTGAGTTGGATTCAGCAGTGTCTGACTGACACACAGAGCCAGCAGGATGTGGAGCTGATTGCGCAGCTCCTTGCCAAGGAAGACTTTAAGAATGCCTTTACCATCTACAGCGCCGTTTCCCAGCAGATCGGCAGAGTCACGCCCACCTTACCGCTCACAGCACAAGCGCAGGATCTTTGCCAGGAGGTACATTTAAAAAAAGTACTTTGTACCACACCTTATTAGTGTTTTTAAACATATTTGACCATTTTACACAACCATGGGGGCCTTTTTGGTCTAAAAGCGATTGAGTGAAAGTAAAATGAGGAATAAGATGATGTGGAGATGCTCTGGATTGATGGAGAAGAATAGGATGAAGACGTTAAACACAATGTAAATATGGGATTAGTTTTTCTCTTCTTTGATACTTTGACATTGCTGTCTCCTGAGCTCCGGAGCAGAGAGCAAGAATTGACTTCGTATTCAGGTTTGAGTAGATGGGGAATTTGCCTCACATGACTTCCCCCCCGTTGACAAAACACAAGTCAGTCGGTCTCTACTCGGGCAAGACGACAGTAATTGACTTGTTTCCCTGCCAAACTAAGCCTCTGTACATTGGGAACTCAAACGCAGCCTGACATACATCGAGCTGAGTCCCCTTAAAAAGACAGAAACTCGTCTATGACAAAGTGTTCCCACAAATAGGCACTTCATTAGGATTAGTGTCAACTTTTGAAACGTGCAACATAAAAGAATTTGATACATGCTCTTCAGTGCTGTCGTTCTGGTGTTGTGATGGCTGTTTTGTTTTGATGAAACGGGCTACTTCAGCTCTGTGGAGTCCATTCAGAGGATAGGACACCAATAATCCAGTATTGTCAGTAGTGGTTGTAATATATAGTAACACATGCACTGAAGAACTTATGAATGTATGATAGTTTGAGCTGCAGTGTGTGTTTAAATGAAGTGGCTGTGTTGTGTGACACTCTGATTGGCCTTTGAGTAAACTAATCTCCCAGCCACCCTCGGTGCTGGCTGAGTGCTGCTGCAGCCAGAAAAAGAAACTGGGGGGGGAGGTGGGTTGGTAAGGAAAATGCCTCACCTAGTTAGTGAAAGCTCCGATGAGTGTAAGGGATGAAGGGAAAGGAACAGGCAGAAAGCAGGGAATAGCAGAACACCAGTATGCCAAGTGTCACAAGTTAAGAAACAATCGCAGCCACCAAATGGCAACACAAGAACCAAAGTGTGCTCTAAGTCAGGTTCTTTCCACGTATGTGCTCATTAAATCTGGTTAGATATAACTTTCTAAGTGTAAAAGCACAGTGAGAAAGTATCTTGTTGTAACTTAATTGTGATTTAGTTCACAGCTTGCACTAATGGAGCATTTTTCTGTGTGGAATGTGAAACCCTGCTGGGAGTTTGTTACTGGTGGGCAGCCAGCTGCTTTTCCCCAGAAATCTTACATCTTATGAGAAAGTCATTTTATCATGCTCAGTTGACTCATTACTGAATTTCAAATGTTTATAAACTATGAGGCACAAACACCAAGCAATGTTAAATCAAAATATAATTTGGACCAGTTGATAAATGATATCATTATTATGATCAAAAAGTACGATACACAGTTATAAAATAATTTGAGGGTGGCACTAAAAGGAAAGATCATTATTGTGAGTCAAAAGTGAAAATTAGGAATATCTTATCTGTAAATGGAACACTTTATTTTCTGCCTTAAGGTTTGCAGTACAGTGTGTCTCCGTCAATTAAAAGATTATCGTCAGGTGAGCATTCATGCATTTATAAAATATTTTTTTGTTCTGTGCCTCAGACGTTAGTGTAAAGTTTGAAATTTGATCAAAGCTGCAGAATTTTCATTAGAAATTATTGAAAATAAAACCTTTTGAAGTTTCCGACACACTATAATGAAGACAGTCAGAACTATTCATTTTCAGAAGGTGAGAAATAGGAATTTTACTCAAATCTGACTTCAGGAACACATTAACGTTGTTGTTTCAACATTTTAAAACAATTACAAATGGGATTATTTTACTTTTGAAACTAATCAAGATAATTCAAGTTTTTAAAATAGTAATTAACTCTTTTATTCTTTTTTATTCTTTTATTTACACTTTCTTTCCACTTTGTTTTTTGGTCTTAGCTATAGTCATACATTTCACCTAACCATATGTCTGTGTGGCTGTGTTTCTGTGTTTGTGTTTAGGTACAGAGGATTCTGCAGACGAGCCATCAGAAGGAGGGTTCGGAGCTCAGGTCCCTGCTCACAAATCCTCATCTCCAGGTCAGAGATCAAGATTTAAGCTGTGACTTTCCATATCTCTCCTTGACCCACAGTATGATTATAAATGTAACACAAGTGAGGTTCAGCAAGCCTACAGAGCCTTACAGGCCAACTCATTTATTCACCTGATGTTCTTATAATTAGAAAACTGGAGTACAGACTCCAGAGGGGTAGTTGCTTCATTTGCACCGTCCACTTGATGATCAGAGGTTCGGCATAAGGCAGAGCTCCATACTCACGAACACTCCAGCTCAAAGACAAGTGAAGGACAGTTTCACTCGGCCACCTGCTGCCGCCTCATGCTCTCAATTAAAAGACAGATTACTCTGGTGTGATACAGTTGTAAGGTCATGTCAATGAGCAGATAATTGCTTTACAAATTAAATCATTTGTAAACCATTACTTTTATTTTTGGATTATTGGCCACCATTCAAAAGGTTGCAAAAGTTTTCAAGGTCAGGTGGTGTTTTAATCTGAAGATCAATCTAGTTGGTCTCATGAAAGGCCATTATGTAAATCAGGGTGTAATGTGGTTCATCTCTTCTGGTAATGAAAATGCATGATTGGGTCGTTCTTTGCAGCAAAGTGCTTGTCAGTTTCATTTAAATTTGCTTTTATTTTTTTTTCCTTTTTTTGTATTAAAAAAGGGCACTGTTAAAATGTAAAGATCTTACTGCTTTGTGTCTCTTTGTGTTTGCAGTTGGCAACAGGGAAGTCATTTACAAATATGGTCATTAAGATAAATTAAGGTCACTGTTAATGGGGGAAAACATTGTCCTCCTGGCAAGGTGAATTCTCTTCTAAACATTAAGTTGATGATGTCAGACAATTCTCAAGATATATGTGGTTGATCTGTGGCTTGATCCATTGTGTCATTTAATGCAATTATATGAATCTTAGTCTGTGGCTCTTGTTATGACATTTACGTTTTAATGCTGTCATTGTCCATTAACAGAGCACTGAGGTGAGAAAAGACCGGTGGTGATTTTATGACTGAGCAGGGGTCTGATGTTTGACCCATGTAACAATGCAAATGAGCAACTCTCCCACTGGCCTGTTAACCCGTCTACTGAGTTGGAACCATGTAGCCAGCAGAGGTGGTTCGATGTGATGTGATGCGAGCCTGCCTTGTGGCACAGTAACCAGAACAGTTTACATTGGTCTCTCTGCAGGGAGCAGAGGCTCACATGAGTCACAGTTTCAAAACTTTAAAGACTACGTGTGCGAAAGACATAGATCCACCCACAAATCCAGCCCTTCCACCATTTTCCAGGACACGTTATCCTCACAAGAAAAGGAAGACAAAAGTGTTTGATGATTGATGGCAGTGCGTCCTGACTACTAAACGCAAGGACAGATTAAGACGGATTGTGTGTATGCCAAAGCTTAGCCCGGCCTCGAGGCTCTCAGGTCCCCTTCGCCGCAGCACAGAGAAACTAATTTGGACTGTCAGTTATTAATTATGCGGCACAAAGTGCTTGTCATTTTAAATGAAGTGAAGGAGCAATCTCTGTATTATTTCTGGCTTCGAGGTGGGTTTGCTGACTGCTCTCGTTAAAAAAGATGGACAATAGGTTACTGGTAGCAGGTGTTTAAAGAGAGGAGTTTGGAAACTTGTTTGGCATCACTTCACCGACATTAAAACATAAACAACAAACACATATGAGTTTATTTATCATCATTTTACTTCAATGCCTTTAACAAAAAGGACATTTCCTGGTCGTTCTCTTTATCTCACGCCCGCCTCCGCCATTATGTTTTTGTCTGTCCCTTTTTCTGTCTCTTATGTGTGTGTGTAAAATTTCTGTTTGTATGTACTGTTTGTTTCTATGTGGGTCTCTGTATTTGTTTTATGTGGCAGGCACTGATGCAGGCTCATGACACTGTGGCGGGACAGGAAATGAAAGACGAAAACGCGACCCAGTCCCTTAGCGAGACGGTTAAACTCGTGCGGTTAGAGAAGGCCCGTGACACTCCTCTGGTGAGACGCCATCATCAATCTTTTTCAGCCACTTGTGTAACTGAGATAAATATGGGTATTCACCATTAGATAGTTGATGTACCGTGGGATTTTGTTTGTGTTTTGTGTGTAAGTCTCGTTTATACCAGGCACCTCCTCTCACATTTATCATGTGGGTGTGTCAGTGTCAGTGTATCAACAAACAGGGCAGCAGAATGCCTGTCTGTATAATTTCTAGACACAATGTTGACAGTGTTTACGTGTTTCTCTCTATTCAAGCTTCTCACAGACGTAATTTTACACAATGACCAGTTTCATGTTTAATTTACGTCTAAATAGTAGAATGTGCAGCTGGTTTTAAGGATTACCTGAGTCCTTTACTGTTCATGGACTGTGATGTCTGTGTATGCGGTGCCACCAGGGTGCGACTGTCCGTAACGACATGGACAGCGTGGTGGTGAGTCGTGTGGTGAAAGGCGGAGCAGCCGAGCGAAGCGGGCTCCTCAGTGAGGGAGACGAGATCCTGGAGATCAATGGGATCTCTATACGTGGGAAACACATCAATGAAGTCCATGACTTACTGGTGAGAGCAAATGTTAAACAGAAACTTCTTCACTCATTTACAGCAATTCATAGGAATTAAAATCTGTCATGAGGTATCATGAAATCTTTATTTCTGCCTTGGGTCACCTGGGTCTGTAGCTGGTGAGATTATGTTTCACACAGAATGACTTGTCTTTATTTAGATTATATATTCGTTAGCGCACCAAGACAAAAGCTAACGTTCCCCGTGTTGATTTTGAGGAAACCTGAAGTTGTTGTTTTTTTAGTCCCAAGCCAAATTTAAATATAATTTAAAGGACCAACTTGTGAGAATTTGTAATTAATGGTGAGGCTGCAGACTGGAAACAAATGAAAGAATCCTCCACTCCACTTTACCAACTGTGTGTGGGAACTACAGTGGCATTCGCATACCAGAAAAGTTGTCGTTCTTGTTCGTTTGTATTCAAGCTTTTGTTTCAGAACGTAAAGCAAACAATTGCGATACCTATAAAATGTGTATCCTAAGGCAAGAAAGTGAAGTGAATTACAATACAATGATGAACCCTCCTAAGTGTTACACAGTGGACCCTTAACATCTGACCAATTGTTTCTGAATAATATAAGCCAATTCAAAATTTCACACACATCCACCGACATATCAATAAAAAATTTGAAAGATTTGAGCCCCAAGGTCAATATTATCAGCAAAAACATTACTTTATGGAAATACTTTCCTTGTCATGTTTAATTCATAGCATCTTATCTTTTCCATCAGCAACAAATGCAAGGCACGCTGACCTTCCTCCTCATCCCCAGCTCTCAGATCAAACCTGCCCCACACAGACAGACTGTGGTAAGACTTTAATGATGTGTGCGTGTGTGTGAGAGAGAGAGAGCACCTGTCTGCATGCATGCAAACACCAGCCTTGTCTTTTTAAACCCCTTTTCTCAGATGCACGTGCGAGCCTACTTTGACTACGACCCCTCTGATGACCCCTTTGTGCCGTGTCGGGAGCTGGGCCTGTCCTTCCAGAAAGGGGACATCCTTCATGTCATTAGCCAGGACGACCCCAGCTGGTGGCAGGCCTACAGAGACGGAGACGAGGACAACCAGCCACTGGCTGGACTCATTCCAGGTAGACGTCCCCCACGGGGCAGAATATTAATATTTAATGCTCTGCTTTTCTCAAGGGTTGACACAAGGACAAACTGCTACCAGTTTGAAAATCACATAAACTCACTGGCCACTTTATTAGGTACACAAGACATACAATGAAGTGGCAGGAGTGGCACCTAGTGTGGTGTTGTCTTCTGCTGTCTTCTGCTGTTGTAGCCCATCTGCCTCAAGGTTCAACACTTTGTGCATTCACAGATGGTCTTGGTTTGCAGGGTGTGGTTATTTGAGCTACTGTTGCTCTTCTCATTTTAAACTAGTGTGGTTATTCTCCTCTGATTTCTGGCATCACCCACCCATTCTCTCCCAAAGATATTTGTGTCTTTTTTTTCTTCCTTTTTTTGTAAACTCTAGAGGTAGTTCTGTTTGAAAGTCCTAGTAAATCTGAAATACTTATACCAGATCTGGAACCAACAATCATAACACAATCACAGTTAAATGACTTGTCTTATTGATTCTGGCGCTTGGTTTGGACTTCAGCAGGTCGTCTTGACCACGTCTACTTGCATACATACATAGATGTGCTGCAAAGAGATTGGCTAATTAGATATACGCTTTAACAAGAAGTTGAACACTTAACACGTACCTAATAAGGTGACCGGTAAATGTCTGAGGGACCCACATACTGTATAACACATAATGTGTAGTCTGCAGTGAATGTGACTCAGTGTGTGAGAAAAAGGAGCAAAACATAGAAAACAGCACGTTTAAATAAACATCAGTCATACAGTGAACTAAAAAGATTAAATGGTTTACAGGCTCTAATACATCTTGGTAAGTTAAATCTACCAGCACATATAAAATAAACAGTATGTATCTTGATACCAAAGATTTTGAATAAATGCATAATTCATAAAACGACTTCTCAAAATAGCCTGCTTGATTGGTTATTAATTCCAGCTCTAGCCGTACACAGTAATACAGTCACACTGAAGCACTGGAAACTTTGTCTGTGACTGATTACTGACCTGGCACCACTTGAACTATCCTGGCAGCTAACACCACCCGTCTGGCACATCAAGCAGATTAAAACAAACACCTAATAATCATTTGCGAGTACTCTCTGACCCTGGCTTGTTGTGGCTGGAGTAAAAATACAGTGAAGTGCTGGAAATGAAAGGCAGGGCATCTTTTTGACTGCTCTTCAGTATGTCTGGAACGTCTAAGTGGAGATATAAAATTATTTTAGGTTCATCATAAAATATCATCTATCCTGTGAGACATTTTGTTGAACACAAAACAGAGAGTTTTATATAAATAAGTACAGCTTTTGAAATTGGAAAAAAAAAACGACTTTGTATTTTCAGTTTGGGTTAGCTGACTTTCTTCTTTTTCCCTTTCTCAGGGAAAAGCTTCCAGCAACAGAGAGAGTCCTTGAAGAAAACTGTAACAGACAGGAGTCGAGAGCAAGCAGGTGAAAGGATGGTGGATAATAATAACAGATGAGATTAACAAATTGAAACGTCTCGCTTTTGAAGTGCGGAGACAAAAAGTGAAATGATAATCCACGTTTGGCAGCAGCTAAATCTCTCACTTGTAATTTATTCCAGGGAAAAACTGGTATTCAAAGAAGAGCAAGAAACAAAAGAAGAAGAACACATCGAACTTCAGTAAAAATGCTGGTAGGACTTCTACTTTTTCCTCTTTGTAATCTCTCCGCTTCTCCTCAGTAGCTCAATAAACCGAGAGTTGGGTCACTGGTTTAAGAATGTGCTCAGTTTTCTTCAACATTACCACAAAGAAAAGAAGCTACTCACTCTACCTGTGACAGGCAGCCTTGGATAGTCTCCAAGTGTCCACACACTCTCAGTCTTAACCTCACCTGTTAGCTGGAGTTGACACATGTCGTCACTCTGCCAGTAGCTTGACCAGACTCAGTGATCCACAGGTCAGATTAGTCACAATCTCTCACAGGCACCAGCAGGTTTGTTCATGGTTTGGAGCAACCTGTGGTGTCATTGGTTCACTCACAGAAACATATTTATACCCATAAACACACATTTAGTGACTGAAGACTGACGCGAGGTGTGCAGATGTTACTGAGTGAGCAGACCGACTACCTCAAGCTCTCATTTACTCCTACGTCATGTGTTCACTCAGGTTCCACTACCTCCGTATTTTGTCACTTTCCACTGGGTGTCACTTTCCCTTTTGGTGCCATTGGTAAGAGTATCACTTTACTCTTGCCCATGTTGCCCATAATTCTTTTTAAAACCTTGTTTTGGGCTTTTAATGTCAGGTCCCGTCTATGTTTTAATCTCTTCTTTACTTTTTATTCTGTTTAATAACCATTCTGTGAATTACATGTCCTGTGTCCTACACTGAAAAACCAAACTCATTTCCACCTCCTCAGGCACGTGAAAGGTCAGAGTAAGTTCAGAAGCAAGGATTTGATCAGGAGTGTTTCATTAACCCGTCCGTCCCACCTGTCTTCTCAGACTATGACGACATCCTGACCTACGAGGAGATGTCCCTTTATCACCAGCCTGCTAATCGTAAACGGCCCATAGCATTGATTGGTCCTACGAACAGCGGCCATGAAGAGCTGCGGCGGCGGCTTCTGTCCATTGAACCGGAGAAGTTTGCTGTTGCGGTGCCACGTAAGTCCACACTCTTGCCAAGACCTCGGGACATGGAAGTGTTAAATACACAAGCAAAGGCTCTAAATGAGCAATGATTTGGCTTTTGTCAAATTACAAAAGGACAAAAAAATGTCAATTTCAAAGGTCCAGTGTATAAGAATTAGTGACATCTAATGCAGATTGTAACGAGCAGACTCCTCCATTCACTCCTCACTTTCAAATTCTGGTCAGGTAAGTACTTTACCTGTGTTTGCATAGTAAGTTTCTGATTCAAAATGTGGAGGGCACACTCTGGCTGGTTTGTTTGTTTGGGCTTTTTTAAAAACATGGTGCACAGAGTAAAGCCCTTGACTAAAGTACATAATACAGGCTTATTCTAGGACTACACAAACCAAACAGTTTATATTTCAAAGCGATTATACATTTATATAGACAATAATTCTAGATAGTGTATTCAATTTCTGCTGATTGAGCCTCCTTAATTTAAATACTGGACCTGTAACACAAAAAAGTCTCTATATTATATTGCAATTGTATTTTGTGCAAACGTATCTTAAAGATGACAGCAATAAATCCAAATCGACTCCCCCTCCATGTTTTTCATGACTCAGACACGACCAGAAACCAAAGGATACACGAAAAAAATGGACGCGAGTACCATTTTGTGAGTCGATCTGCCTTTGAAGGAGACTTGGGGGCAGGGAAGTTCATCGAGTCTGGCGAATATGAGAAGAATCTGTACGGGACCAGCACCGACTCAGTCCGACACATCGTGAACTCTGGACGCATCGGTTTGCTCTGCCTGCACACGAGGGTAGGAGACGTGTCACCATCTGCATCATCGTTTCTGTCCAGTTTATTAATTCTATTTTATCCATCGTCAATAATGCATTACCACTTTTTCATGTACTCAAACCCAGAACCTTGTTTAAATATATTTTGTGTTGCCAAAATTAATGTGCTGAATTTTCTCCACTTTTTTATTAGATTAGATAATACATGCATAAGATGAAGGTGTCACTTTGAAATGTCCAGGTTTACCTATTTAAGATGATATAATGGCAACACAATTAGTCAGAAACTTAATATTTTTGCACAAATTTAAATTGCATGTAAATCAAAACAAAACTCCACTTTTGACTTTTATCTGTATTAAGTGCATTGTGTATCTATATATTCTAATGTCTAACCTTGTGCTTCCTCTCATCGTCAGTCACTACAAGTGTTGCGTTCCTCCAACCTCAAGCCCTATGTCATCTTCATCGCTCCTCCTTCTCAGGAACGACTACGCACCCTGCTGGCCACAGGGGGGAAAACACCAAAGGTATCCACTCTGCTGTGGTGCTTGAGTGTATTTCATTCCCATGTTAATATGTTGAGAGTTTTATGTGATGTGATGTGTGCAGTTTATCCATAAACTAAAATATTCAGTTTTAATCATTACTTTGAGCTAAAAAAAAAAGGAAGAAAAGAAAATGATGGTAAGATGCTGAAGAATAAGAAAGTGTAATTCATCAATTATCAAAATAGTTGCAGATTCACTTAGTAATTGATTAGCCCTTGTTGGCACCACATCCTTCATGAAAATCAAACAATGAAAATAAACATGTAACACGTTAGATTAATGTTCGGGGTCTTCACCTTCGTCTTCTGTGCACAGCCAGAGGAGCTGAAGGACGTGATTGAAAAGGCCCGTGAGATGGAGCACAGTTTTGGCCACTTCTTTGATGCAACCATCGTGAACATGGATCCAGAGCAGGCGTTCAACGAGCTGCGCAGACTGATCGACAAGCTGGACACTGAGCCACAGTGGGTGCCCACGTCCTGGCTGTGCTAGAGATCACACTGTCTCACTGCAAGACGTCTCAGGGAAAGACAAGGTAAACCGAGAAATAAAAACCAAAATTGTTCCTGGAGACTGAAAGCAAATGCAGGACAGACACTGGTGACTTGCACTCCTCGGTTTTAGAGGAAGTCATTCACCACGCATGTTGCAGGGACGGGACTCAGGATTGTCAAAGAATATTTCTGTTTGTTGGTTTATGTGAGTGATTTTTGCTTCAATATGTTTCATGATTACACAGTTTTATGCAAAGTCATTTATTTAACAAATAGAAATATTTCTATTCTATAGTTTATTTATAATTGTACATATGTATTTTCAAGGCTAAATATTTTATTGTCGCATTTTGTGCGTGTGACATCAAAAACAGTACACGTTGCTGGGAGAGTCTTCCTGTGCACAGTATCCCGAGATCTGTCAAGGTGTGAAACAAAAGAAGAGCACATGTCTGTGCTAAAAGTGGCTGCAGTGTAACGTCTTCCATTCAGAATCTCCAAGGCAAAATCTGTCGTCTCTGAACCAATGTCAGTATTAGTGTCGTCTCACGGTTCATTAACACCTTAATAACAGACCTCACATCTAAGGTTTTCTTTTAGTTGGTATCAGACTTCTTTTTTTGGATGAACCAAATATAATATTTAGTAAACCTCCCAACAAATACAGTTTTGTTTCCATGCAGAGTCCTTTTTAAATTAAAAGCACAATTCTTGGAAAGTGTTAATAAAATGTGTGAGTAAGTGATGTATAGAGTGAATGACCTGCCTGATATATTTGTCTTTTTGTATAAAGTCAATATTGGTCTTACATCAAAGATAAATGCAGTATGTGAAGTCACCCACAAGGATCTGACCTCCCATTTTTAATTCTAGCTGTCAATCTCACTGCTGTGTATTCATGTGCTTTACTTTATTGTGTATTTACCTCTAAACTATGTTAGTTTATGTTTCTGACAATCAAGTGGGAAGTGGGCTAAATCATGTTTTTTGAACCAACAATGTCACCCCCTTGTGGCTATTCAAATTAACATGTACCACCAGTGGTATGCGAGCTTCCTCCGGTTGGACTTGGAGAAAAATCAGAAATACTGTTCTACTGTATATACCAGGGTATGTGATCGGAGTGAAGCCGATTAATTTTTGTGGAGAAATCTCTCGCTCCATCTTAATTTAATCTCACTATACCAGTGTGGGAAGTATATTTGAGGAAGAGGAGGATGAAGAGAGAGTAAATGTCTTACCGGGAATCCATTTCATCTTCTACATATGAATGCTAAAAAAAAATGAAGTCCAGGCTCTGGTTGAACATGTAGAACATCTTTAATTTGGATGAAGTCTCAGGCCTGGTTGACACATTTTACAGTGGGGGTCACAGTTAGGGTTTTTTTTTTTAAACACCCTCATTAAATGAGAAAACAACAACCCCCGTGATGTTAGGTCAGTAGTGGGTTTGGGTGTCTTTGAAATCTACAACCACCTCAAGTTTTACAGCATGCAACGGCTCTACGTGTCGTGAGCAAACTGAAGTATCTACAATCTGTTCAATCACATGGAATGTCACTCGCAAAACCATGTGTAATCATACTTATTATTTCAATTATTTAATTAACTTACTCCCTTGTGGGCAATTGTGCGACAACACTGGATCTGTACAGTGACACGTATGGAAACACACACACACACACACTCCAGCACTGAAGAACAAATCAATCAACAACGTGTACACACACTCACATAAAGAAAAACACTTTCATTACTTGCATGAGGAGACAAAGACTCGGCCAGAGAGGCACAGAATAAATAGGATGATGGTGACGTCGGCGACTGTCAGCCTGAAGAAGCACGTCACTCAAACAGCAGGTCTTCATCCATCTCCTCTGTCAGCATGTTGGCAGGCTCGGCAATGGGACCCAGTTTAGCTAAACGGGCCGCGATCTCCAGCTCTGTCCTTTCTCTGAGCTGCTTCTTCTTCTCTTGGATCTTCTTCAGCCTGGAATGGAACAAGAAAATGGTCAAATGCATATTAAAACCACACAATAGTTGTACAGTGCGGCCTAATTAGAGAAAAGTTACAAATTAAAAAGGTTATATCTGGGGTATTTTCACCTGTAGAACTCCTCTCGTTCTCTCTCATCCAGTTCTGTGATGATGTAGGTGAGGGTGCGATCAATCCTTGGGATAATCACTGAAAAGTGGAACAAAGAGGTTGTAAACTACCATAGCATAAAATATATTACACTGTTAGTTAAAAAAAGGCAGAGATTTGTTAAATAATGTACTGTACCATGCTCAATGGCGTTCACACGTCTGTTGGTGATTTTTATGGCTTCATCCAGAGTCACAAAGGAGGTCTGCAAACAGAATATGTGTCAAAATGTATTCATTTTAGTGAAATGTACAGTCATTTTCATTTGGTAACTGTTCTATATCAAAAAACGTGTGTGAGTGTCACTGCAGCATTTTTATGTAAAATGTTCAAATTAAAAGTAAGATATTTCCCTAACCATAAGATATGTTAGAATACCAATGCAGTTTGTCACATCTCTCCATTTCTATACAAAGCTTGGTTAAAAAAAAAGACATGATAATTGTAACAGCACCCCCTACCTGTAAGGAGGCCAGCTCCACCAGCAGCTCCACAGCTCTGGCGTAGTTCCTCTTCAACCTGGACAGCTGTTCTCCTCCTCTGGCCAAACCAGTCAGCTCATAACCTGACGGACGCAACGAGGGTGAGAACATTCTGTTACTTTCACAAATGTTATTTATTTAATTGTGACAAAGTTTTAAAATCAAATCAACTGTGACTTACTGTCCCCGCCTTCTTGGTAGTGCTCAAAAACTGGTAGGGTAACACCTGAAAGGTAATAATGACCGTGTGCATCAGACCGTGTTCTGTATGTTCATGTAAGTTCCCACTAGAAAAAAAGAAAAGACCGCTTTCAAACTCACCTGCCACGTTGTCCTTCTTGGCTCGGACCTTTACTTGGGCTTTGTTGACGTTCTGGATGACAGTTGTGCTGTAGAGATTGTTACGGCTGTCATGTACAGATACATCTGCACAATAGATAATCACAAGACCACATCACAACACCTTACCTGAAGTCTCCAGCCGCAAATTTGGCTTCAGCCAAAGAAAAGGCTGCTTCTCGCATCACCTCCCCCATCTTGGTCTTAGTCTGAAGGAACAGAGGTGAGAAGGCAACATCTAGGTTTAGGAAACTCATGACAGAAACAATAACGTAAAGTACTGCTATGCAGTAAATTCAACCTTCATAAAGACTATAATATTCTGTTCCGTGGAAATTGTTAATATTGAGGGTGATTTAACTATTTTTAATACTCATAAATTGTGTGACGGATTTATATTGGCACAATGCAAGGAAACTTACTTCAATAATTTTGCGGAGGATCTGACGGAAGCGCATGGAGAGGGCGTCGGATTTCTTCTTCAGCAGGTTCCGGCCGGTCTGTGCCCCTTTCAGCCGAGCTTTCATGATGGTTTGAGCCCTGTAACGTCAGACAATGAACACTGGGTTTCACACTTCTGAATCGTACATTACAACACATATTTCGTCACTGGCCACTTCATTAGGTACACCAGTTCAAATGCAAACATCTATTGGTATTCAAATGACTGACTGGGACCTAGCACATACAAAAGACAGCAATAGCATCAAGAAGCAGCAGTGCAAGAATCACAATTTTCAATGGGGAAAAAAAGGATGTCACCATAAAATTAAGACTTCATCAGTACCTCCAAGAAGCTGGAGAAGAAGAGGCACTGACACTCAAGTGCTGTAAAACACCACAGTGGATCTGAAGTTCTGACCTACATGACCTCAATGGGTCATTGACCAAAGATACAACACAACATCCTCTTTTGGCTTTTTTTAACCATCCTGGCAAAGGGCACCAACTACCAACTGATTTTAATTTTATTTAACCTTTACTTAACCAGGTAAAAGACCCAGTGAGATCGAGATAAGGAACCCCAGATACTATGAGCAGTTAAAATACATTATATTACTTCTCTACAGCACATCAATATATAAATATCCATTATAGGAGCATACTGACATTTTAAACCAAGGTTTAAAAAACCATGTTGCTTTGTAAAAGGGTCATAGAGACGTTACACGTTCTGGTTTGATTAAATCAATGTAGTAAATGAATATACAGGCTCCACTGTCACAGTACACAGACTTTTTTTACTGAGTGGAGGTCAGAAGGTTTTTGAAAGCATCTAACACTCACACTCAGATGATGATTATGTTAAACACATCACATGACAACAGACACACTCTTCCTCTTTTAAACCTGCCTCTGGTATAACGTGAGATCTAGTCTGTGGTTATAGTCCAGCACTGACTTATAATATATAATAACAATAGTGTGTGAGCAGGAAATCACGCTGAAAATGTTATGCTACAGTGGGTTAGCAACTAGCTCCTCAACAAGCCGCTTACATTCTGGAGGGGAAGATGTCGATCCTGTCTTTTCCCGACATCTTCTCGTCTTTCGGTCGATGTTTGGTGTCTTCTGTTTACTTCGGGTTTCCTCAAATCAACACGGCGAACGTTAGCGTTGGTCCTAGTGCGCTAACGTGTTCATATATGAGCAGGGGGGAATAATTGTTGTTTTTCCGCGCAGGATTAGCCGCATACACAGCGAACGAGCGATCTGACGGTCGTGATCTTGCTCGTCTGTCTCCGTCCGCGATGATCAGCTGACCTCTCGTCATGTGACCATACTCCCCCCGAAGTCGTTTTGCGCATGCGCGTGTTGAAAAGCCTCGCGCGAGTTCTTCCGGGTCGAGAAACAAGCACACCCATGACTGTGAGCTAGCGGGCCTGAGTTCTTCATTTAAAAAAAAACAAAAAACACGTGAAAGGAAACACAACCGGCCATTTCAACACTGCCACAACAGATAATTACAGTCTATCGTTCTGTAAACATATGACATAGGTGAGTTGTCATTAATACATTTGGGATTTTCTAAACGTGGGGGCAGACGCGGGTGCCAGCTGGCTAGAGAGCTAGCTGTTAGCATCGGCATCGGTGCATGTGCCGCATGCGAACTGGAAACTGAGCCTGTTAGCCGGGAAGCTAACGGATACTAAAATAACTGTTTTGCTTCGTAACTGAAGCAGTTATTGTTTTGTTATACGCGTTTTGTCAGCGTGCTCTGTGTATCCATTATCGTAGACTTGGTTTCGCTGCTGGTTCACGTCTGTTTTAACTTTTAACATTGAGGTGCTTCTCGGTTTTCTACATTGCATCATCGTCATCATCCCATTCACAGTCAAATATGCGGAGTTAAAGCACTTCCTTTGTGGTCACTTAATTTACACTTGCCTCAACTCTTTGCCGTTATTGTAGCCACCGTTTGTTGTTTAAATAAACAAACCGTTTCGATCGCATTGGCCTGAAAAACCTAAAGCTGAATGAATGGGTTGATAACACATGAGGGGTGTATTCTAATATCCCTTATCTTACCTTAAGAGTTGACTAAATGTGATAATTACCTCCCTAAGTCTGATGATTCTCTGCCTTAATGTGATAAGTAATTAGGTTTGGCCCTGTAAAGAGAGAAAAAGTTGTCAAATAACCCCTAACACAAAATTAACATTTTCATAGATTTAAAACAGTCTGTTGTGGGTGACATTGGATGAACGGAAGACTGTAGCTTGTCAGTTATTACAGTTCTATGACAATGTACTCTAATTTATGAAGAAATTATTGACAGTTAAAATGTTAAAATCATTTGTTTTCAGTCTTATAATAAATATAAATAAATAAAATCTGTATAGATGCTGTCGTATCCCAGCAGTGTACCGTTTGTACCATTGTTTGTTGTGCTGCCTCAGCATTTGCCTCCGGATCAGTTGATTTTATCCATTGTCATTATCACAGGTTATAGCTTTGGTGTAAATGTTAAATTATGTCATTTTGTAAGAAAATGTGTCTCTATTTTACATTAGTCTCATAAGTGAGCTGTAATGTTATGGCAATATAGAAGAAAAGAGAATGTTTGTGTCATATGTACAAACTGAAACCACCAACCAAAAACATTGCATCCTACAATTCTTATAATTTGTGCAGTAGCCACATCTCAGGTTGCAACTGTGCATAGCACATTGCCTTGTGTATCCTTGCTGTGTTTATACGACCATGTGTTTGTAGGCATGTGGTGCGGCTTGTTTAGTGATATATCTGTCACATTTCTTCTGCAATCCACACACTAGTGCCCTTTATAAGTCACCTGCCAAGTTTGAGGCATTTCATGGCAGTGGTTGGACAGTTATTTTCTCAAACTTTTAGTAAATTAACATCACAGACCGAAGATGGTCATCTTTTAATACTTAAACTGATGTCTTTGCCCATTTGTGTTCCTGCAGCGATGCCGGGGCTCAGCTGTCGATTTTACCAGCACCGGTTCCCAGAGGTGGAGGATGTCGTGATGGTGAACGTGAGGTCCATCGCTGAGATGGGTGCCTACGTCAGCCTCCTGGAGTACAATAACATCGAGGGCATGATCCTCCTGAGCGAGCTGTCACGTCGACGTATCCGCTCCATCAACAAGCTCATCCGCATAGGTCGCAACGAATGCGTGGTCGTCATCCGAGTAGACAAAGAGAAGGGTGAGTGTCGGCATAAACCAGCAAAGACCAGCAGAGAGCAGCTGCCAGTGCAGAAGTGGCTACTTTAATAGTCAGTGTATCAATCACAGTAAACGTAACTTTAACCTGAGTAGTTGTAAATCACAACATATTGTGAGCTGTAAAAAGAAATGGTATCTTTCAGTAGCTGTGTATAGGGTATAATAGTTATTTTTAGGATGTACTGTAATATTATGAGAAACCATATTTTCCATTGGAGATTTAGAATTATACTTAGTAATGATCTTAGTAAATCTTCAATTAAATTTTCAATTCATCGGTTAGTAATCAATTACTAAATTAATCAGCAATTATTATGGTAACCGATTCATTGGTTTGAGGTTTTTTTCCGACAATTAAAACAAGCGGTCTGATTTTTCAGCTTCTTAAATGTGAATATTTTCCGGTTTCTTTGCTCCATATAACAAAGAAATCATTAAAACTGAATTATTTTGGTTTGTGGACAAAACAAGACATTTAAGAACATCATCATTTCCAGGTTTGACAAACACTGAACAGCATTTTCTGACAGTTTATGACTCACAGAAAGTTATTCTGACAAGTACTCAATTAAACGAGAAAATAATCGATAGTTGAATCAATTATGAAAATATTTGTTAGTTGCAGCCTCATTAATTGACACTTATTAGAAGTTTCCAGAAAACAAGCTAATGTTAATGTTATGTTGTTTCTCAAGAGAGAGGAGATGAGATTAAACTGCAAATCGGCCAGTATCTGTTTTGTAATGAAGGGAAAGCGGAGAATCAATTTGGTTGTGAAATTGTTATGTAAATGATGAGAGCTTTTATTAAATAAACACATCCATTTTTTTGGTTGCTCAGTGAACTGTTTAAATTGTATAAACTCTAATGAAATCCCTGTGTTTTGTTCTCTTCAGGATACATTGATTTATCAAAAAGAAGAGTTTCACCAGAGGAGGCCATCAAATGTGAAGATAAATTCACTAAATCTAAAACTGTAAGTCAAAAATATCAGCCCGTTTTTGTGTTTATGGGTGTAACATTTCTAAATTCTTAAAAGTAACAGAAGTTTTTCCTTTATTTTATTATTCATGCGTTTGAAACCAAGCTGTTTTGGTGTCTGCAGGTGTACAGCATCTTGCGGCATGTGGCAGAAGTGCTGGAGTACAGTAAGGACGAGCAGTTAGAGAGCTTGTACCAGCGCACCGCCTGGGTCTTTGACGAGAAATACAAGCGGCCAGGATACGGAGCTTATGATGTTTTCAAACAGGCTGTAACGTAAGGGATTATTTCAAGCAGTGTGTGTTTGACTGTGGCTCAAAGCCAAACATTCTAAGTAATCTTAAATTAGCAGAAATAATTACAATGCCTTGAGTCAGTGGTTTTCCAACTTTTATACCAAGAACCAACTGAGAAAATATTGAGCTCTTGAAGCAAACGCCATTATCACCAACGTTAAAATACAGTGGTGTAAATAGACCGAGCAAAGTTAACTACTGACTTTTCAAAGGAGGCAGATTTATTGCCTCCTTTGAAAAGTCCGTAGCTAAATCAGATAATTTGCTCTCTTATCGTCCTCCTCTTCCTCACTTATACTTCACATACTGGTATAGTGATATTAGATTAAGATGTGAGAGATATGATCACTCTAATTATTATTTAATTCAATATTATTATTATTATCATACAGTAGAACAGCATGAATTATTATTATTATGATTAAATATGAATATCTTTCATCCTCCAGAGATCCTGCCATCTTGGATGGTTTGGATTTAACAGAAGAGGAAAGGAATGTTCTGATTGACAACATCAACAGACGACTTACTCCCCAGGCCGTCAAAATCAGAGCAGGTAAATGTGTCTCAATGTAGCTTAAAGGTCCAGTGTGTATCATTTAGGAGGGTTTCATTGATGAAAGTTGAATACCACCTAGACCACCACTTAGAGTTTGTACAAAGTTATACTCACTTTAAAATTAAAATTCTTTGGTGTTTGTAGCCTTTTATTGTCTACCTTTGGCAAAAGTCTTGCTTTACTGAGCCTTGTTTCTACTGCGTGAGCAGACAAATCAGCATGTTTGTCATGTTTTGATGTAGAAGCTTACGATGCAAGTCCAAATTAACCGCTACGTCTAACGATGTGATATTTGGAATCGGTGCGATATTGTTCAAAATGTAAAACTGTAATCCAAAAGTCCTTTATATCACACATTGTTCTGCACATCTGTATATCACATATTGTTCAAAATGTAAAACTGTAATCCAAAAGTCCTGTATATAACATAAATATTTAGTATGCACAGACTGTAGCGTTTTAGCTGAGTCATGTTGTGGTCTGTTTATTTCCTCTTTATGGGCGAAGAATATTTGTTACACAGCTGGAGAATTGGCTACAGCACAAATGTGTTGTTAACACCGTCTAAAATGACTTTATCGGACTGATGTTTTTATTCTTTTTTCCCCACAGACATTGAAGTGGCGTGTTACGGCTACGAGGGCATTGATGCTGTGAAGGAGGCTCTGAGGGCCGGACTCGGCTGCTCCACAGAGGCCATGCCCATCAAGGTGACACAACCTTTCTCTTGATCGTGACTGATTTTCACTTTCCTGCCACGTTTGGTGTTTCCCTGGGCTTTAGAAATGCAGAACGAACATGACTGATGTTTGTCTTTTTGTCTGCAACAGATTAATCTGATCGCTCCCCCTCGCTACGTGATGACGACGACAACTCTGGAGCGCACAGAGGGTCTGTCTGTCCTCAACCAGGCCATGGCTGCTATCAAGGAGAAGATCGAGGAGAAGAGAGGTGTCTTTAACATCCAGATGGAGGTAAAGTGTCATCAGCTTTTTTTTTTACAATTTCTAAGTTAAAGTTTGTATTGGCTGAAATAGTTTTACACGTTGACGTCTACTCACAATGTAAATAAAGTGTAAGCAAATTAAAGTTTAAATTTAGTACTATATTTTAACCTTTAAAATAATGGCCTTTTTGATTGATATTTATCTTAGTATATATTTAATGCACAAAATATACAAAGACAAAAAGAACATTGCAATTTCGTCTGGGGCTGCATAGGATTTTTAATCTGTGTTGACTACTGAATTAAGGAAATAATCTTTTTCCACACATTTTAAACAGCATTTGAAAAAAAAAACACATAATTAAAACAAGAGAATTCAGAGAAACAAGAATAATTAAGCTTTACAAGAACAAATAAGCTTTAAACTTAAAAACAAAAGTGAACATATCAGGCCTTACACCTTCTTTACATTGTCAAAAAAGTAATTTCAAGCTTTTAGCTTCCGTTACTAACTCGAGAAACAAAACAGTCAGAGTGAGACAAATGTCCCACACATTCAGTTCCATCATATATCCATTCAGTCTGAATTATCTATGATGTAGTATTATTATTATTATTATTATTATTATTATCTTTTCTTTTTACGTGCATGTGCAAACAATTGATCTGCTCTTGGTCTCCCCTTCAGCCTAAAGTGGTGACAGACACAGACGAGACAGAGCTCGCTCGCCAGCTCGAGCGGTTAGAACGCGAGAACGCCGAGGTGGACGGAGACGATGACGCCGAGGAGATGGAGGCCAAAGCAGAGGATTAGAGCCGATCCTGGGACCAAGAGGCTGGTGGGGGGAGAAAATGTGGATAAGACTTGGCCACAGTCACTCAGTCCAGCAGATGTCAACTTTCACACGGCAAACATTAACTGTAAACATCCAGGTTTGTTCATTAGCAGCAGGGGTTTTGTCTCGGAGGAGCGGTCCAGTGCGGTCCTCTCATCCAGACATGATGGACTCACAGAAAGTTAATTTACAGGAAAAAAAAATATGTCATTGTTTCTATTTTAAAATACACCAAATTGAATAAATATCTTTAAATTAACAAAGCTGTTTACAAGCAGTGGCCTTCACCTGTGTCTTGCTTAAAGAGTCCAGTGTGTTCAGTGTCCATGACGCTTCATCTCTGACTAGACACTGGGTTTGATTGATTACAGCGGTCTCTGTACCGGTCACTGGTGGCTTTTCATGTGCTGTTTCTCTTCCAGTTCAAGGGGTTTTTACTGCTAAGATCTGTTTCTGTTCAGCTCACACATGGCATCAATAAAGCTCTGGAAGTTTTGATCTCAACGCGTCTGTGTCAGCTGATGTCATTTGTGCAATTATTTTTGATTAAATGAATGTGAATATTTTCTGGTTTCTTTGCTCCATATAGCAAAGAAAGCATTATCATTTTTAGGCTTGGGAAACAATGATTAACATTTTATGGACAAAAATAATCGTGAATTGCATCTGAATCTGATTCAATAGTTTTGAAAGAAACAATCTGGTTAAGAAAAAAAAACTTTTTTGAATGAAATCCACTAATACAAAAACAAATGGAGGGCGTCTTGTTCCTTTTTTTTTAGTGGTCATGGTATGTATGTTTTTACAGCTGCATTGATGTCACCACCCAAAATAACTCAGTTTACTAAGTAACAACAGCGTTGTTTGATCATCAGGAATGTGATAAGGAAAAAATTAAGGAAAGGGCAACTTGACAGAATTAAGGTGGCGTCAAGTCCCTGAATAAATAACCCTATAAAAGAAAACAAATCACATCCTTGTTGCTAAGCAAACTTAAACTCTGCTTTATTAACAGTTCGCGAAACTTCATGAACGCTGTAAACTGATTGCTGCCGGCAACCACACACACTGACGTCTTCATAAAAATGTGTGTCGGCACGTTTACACACAAAACGAACAGGACGAGATGTTACCAGCCAACAACAGCCTTTATCCTGTGTGCAGCAGCTTCTTCTTGTCATATAAGACAAATAGTGACGCACTGTATATACAAAGAAGTTCACTGACAAGGTCAGCACCTGCAACCTGAGGTGGAGTATGACGAGACTGGAAAAAAATAAATCTGAACTCTTTTGTCACATTTTGGAGGACATAGTAAAGTATGACATTTATGTCAAAATTTGATTTCACAGCTCTGGGGCGGAAGCTGTCCCTGAGTCTTTTGGTGGAGGATCTAATGATCCTGTACCGTTTTCCTGATGGAAGTGGTGCAAAAAGAGCGTTGCCCGGATGGGTGATGTCTGCTATCCGTCTGGCCCTCCTGCTGAATTGTGCGGCGTAAACGAGTCCAGATCTGGTAGACAGCGGCCCACAATCCCCTGGGCAGTTCTCACCACCCGGGCTAAGTCCTTTCTGTTTTGTGACATGCAGCTGCCATACCACACCGTCACACTGAGACACAGGATGCTCTCTATCGTGGCTCTGTAAACCTTTGTGAGCAGCTGAGGAGAGAGTCCAGTCCGCTTTAGCTTCCTGAGGAAGAAGAGCCTTTGTTGGGCCTTCTTCACCAGGTGCGAAGTGTTCACAGTCCATGAGAGGTCAGAGGAAATGTGGATGCCCAGGAACTTGGTGTTGTCTACACGCTCCACTGCCTCTCCGTGTATGCAGAGTAGAGCGTGTTCAGTCTTGCTGGACCTCCTGTAGTCTACTATGACCTCCTTTGTTTTGGTGGTGTTCAGGATGAGGTTGTTCCTGAAACACCATTGTGTGATGTGCTGGACCTCTTCACTGTAGTGGGTCTCATCATTGTTGGATATGAGACCCACCACGGTGGTGTCGTCCGCAAACTTTACAACCATGTTTGTGGGATAGATGGCAGAGCAGTCCTGTGTGAAGAGAGTGAAGAGGGCTGGGCTGAGCACACAACCCTGCGGCGTTCCGGTGTTGAGGATCAGCGGTGCAGAAGTGGACCCCTGTATCCTCACCACCTGGAGCCTGTTGGTGAGGAAGCCGTTGATCCACGAGCAGAGCGATGGTGCCAAACCCAGATTGTGAAGTTTCAGCGCCAACATGTCCGGAAGGAACAGTATTAAACGCTGAACTACAGTCCACAAACAGCATCCTGATGTAGGTGTTTGGATGCTGCAGGTGAGTCAGGGTCGTGTGAAGTGCTAATGAGACAGCATCCTCCGTAGAGCGGTTCTCCCTGTAGGCGAACTGCAGGCTGTCCAGGCCCGCAGGGATTGCGTCTTTGATGTACTTCAGGAGGATCGCCTCGAAGCAGTTCATTATGACTGGGGTCAGGGTGACAGGACGGAAGTCATTGAGACAGGTGACAGTGAATTTTTTCTACCTCAACTAAGACGACGACGACAAAAAAAACACAAAAAAAAAACGTATACATCGCACTTATGACTAGCACTTCATAATTTGGCTTACGTGAAGCACTTACTTACTTCTAGCTCTTATTTGTATTCAAATGTTTAAATGCACTTATTGTAAGTCACTTTGGATAAAAGCGTCTGCTAAATGACATGTATTGTAATGTAATTTTTTGGGCACAGGCAAAATGATGGAGGACTTCAGGCAGACAGGGACTTGTTGAAAATGTCCAGAAAAACTACTGCTAGCTGATCCACACATGACTTCAGTGTCCGACCTGACACCTTATCTGACACCTTATTTTGTTGGTGTTCATCCTCCTCAGGGTGGACGTCAGCTGGTGCAGCTGCAGGGTGAAAGGCTGGTGCTGCACCTCTGGCTGAGGATAAACTATACTGTGACATTTTTGTCCATTTTTGGACGACATACTATACTATGACTTTTTTGACTATTTTTGGACGACATACTAAAGTATGACTTTTTTGTCTCCTTTTGAACGACATATTATAGTATGACTTTTTTGTCTCATTTTGGACAACACACCAAAGTATGACATTTTGGACCATTTTTGGACTACATACTATACTATGACTTTT